>NC_085137.1:508464783-508564783 GCF_035046485.1 Aedes albopictus | reverse complement strand
TATTTTTTTGCATTTGGTTCCATCAGAAAATTTAACCAACATATTATGTATAGCCCCACATACCGAAAATATTGAAAGCATACCTATTGAGCAAGATCTTGATGGTAGGTTCAACATAAGAAGCATATTCAAGATTTTTTTGTCTTTATTATAGATACTTTCAGCCTGGAAGTGGTTTATCCCTCGCTATTCGAGATGTTTTTTTAACACTTTTTAGTAAGTTGAGATTAGCAAGGTCTTCGATAGATGATATGGACATTTACACAATGTATTTGTTTTCGAAATTTATTGGACATTCCGCGGAATTCCGTTTAATTTCGTTAGAATCTATTTTTTTGAGGCGAAATTTTTAGATTTGACGAAACGAAACGAAATTCAGAATCAGAAATTTTGCCTAGTTGAATTCCGTGGAATTCCGCGGAATTTCGTTCCGTTACGTTGTTTATTTATTACGTAATGCTAAAATAATCATTTTTTGTTCTCCTCTCCGCTCTCCGTAACGCTGAGTGAAAAGTGAGAGTTCGGGTCCAAGTAGCACCTGCAACTAAAATGGAAATGATCATCGTTGCAAACATGTTGCAACTGAGTTTTCATGAAACAAACAAAATTAAAACCTATTAAAATCATGTTGTTATTGCCAAACTGAGGTGTAACAGTTTTATAACAACTAGCAAAATGAAAACAAACGTCATCATTAGTCGAAACTTGCGAAACCATTTTATAACTGAAGTATAATCTGATTGTTTCAACGAATCTTAGTTACAACCGTTTACAAACCAAATCAACCAAAACATTGATTCTGATTGTTATAAACATGTTGCACCTGGAACTTATTTAGAACATAACGAACAATTTTGACAGTAGAGGTAGAAGTTCCAAAATGTGCGGCAAAATGTTTTTGTGATCATGAAAAATATAAAATGCACTATAAAAAACCAAAATGTTTCAAAAATAACGAAATCATGTAAAAAAAAAGTGAAACCTTTTCTTTATAAATTTATCGACATATTCCAAATTTTATAAAATTAAAGTGGTAAAATAGAAAAATAATAAGGGTACTCACAAAACAGATTAAATTTCTGCGTAAGCCATGATTTTCTGCTTATTTGAAATGTTTCATGTTTTTGCGAATGAAATAATCAAAGATTGCCTTGGTGATCGCGAAGTTTAATCAGTTTAATCAGTTTACGCTGTTTAGTGAATCCCCCTAATCTGATTGGAAGTATAATATTGACCCAATAAAAAAAATCTGCCTCATTTTCGCAGTACTGAACGACTGGTACCTACCACTGGGAAGATTTGAATATATGGTTTTTTTGAGAAATCTTATGTAACGTACAAAAATATTAGGAGTTTCCCACGAAAAAATTTACAATGGGTTTACATTTTTTACAAAAAACGTGAAATTTTCGTTACGTAATAAATGGACAGACTCTTGTCAACGTAAATGGGAAGTACACGTCCAAGTGTCTGCTTTATTGGTTGTAAATGCTCTGCACGGAAAATTCAAACTACCTTATTTTGGAGCGATTTTACCCTAAAATGAGTATATCAAATTGATTAGTTACCCAAAATTAGGTTGTTTTTTCTCTCTCCCCCACAGATGTTGTCGTAAATAAACAGAGATGCGTCTATCCAACGGGGGTCCTTGAGGCCAATAAGCCAATTTTGGGTAAATGTAGATTTACCCAAATTTGGGTTGAATGAAAGGGGTCTTGGGTTGAATTTACCTACTCTTGAGTATATTTTTAGCTGGAGGTAAAGGCAATTTACCTCGCGTGAGTTTAATCGATTCACTCAAATGTTGACTTATAGGGCCGAGCTATGGGATTGCGTCAAAAGCATTAAATTTTGGGTAGTTTGACGGTTCCGTGTACCGCGTGTAGCATTGTTGTACTTTTTCAATACGGATTCCCATAGACATGATTTAGCAAATAGTATCTTTCAAAATTCTAAAATTAATTTTGAGCATTTTACGGGTGCATTAAATAAGCTGCTGAAATGCACTCCGTCAAAGCAATATGGCGAGTTAATTTTTACCACAAATGCTTCAATTTTCACTCGCAAAATGATAGGTAGACTGAGGCGCGTTGAGAATACGGAGCTAAAATGCGTAACTTACCGATAAATCTGGAACGGCACACAAATTGACGTTCTCGGTCAGCCTTATTTGCGGTATATTTATGCACACTATTTTTTGTCATGATCGAAACTGTTGATGCATTATTACTAGCAGTGACGAATGAGATGACTAGCTGACTAGTTGTCGAATCGGTCACCATTTTTTAAGTCGACTATAAGTTGTATCTTGGATATAAATCGATTGCGTATTAAAACCGTTCATATCACGAATGGATGTTTTATATTGACTCCACCTCTTGCGCTTTTTTGGTTGCAATTTAGTCGTTAATAAGACGATTGGTTCAAATGACATAACTTTCAATATAGTTGCATACAAATTACAGGAACTTATTAATGTCCAAGTGTGTTGCTTGGGGGCTAGCCGGTAGCAAAAATTGCGGGTGCCGTCATGTGTGTGGATTTTAGGTTCACTTATGTCTGCGTTCGATTAGGAGCACATCATCACTGGAGCCAAAGATGGAATTTTATCGGTGAGTTCGTTCCATATTAAAACAACTATTTGATGATTTATAAAACCAAACCATTCGTGTATTTAACCAACAAGTGTTGAAGGGTTCGTCACGTCAAGTGTCGGCACAAGTTTCCAAATCATCTTTTGTTATTAAATATTTCTCTTTCGTTTATGCATTGACAAAATAATTTGAATGGTTCGTCCAAGGGGACGGCATCCTATTTTTTCTCTATAGAGTTTGACAGATTGGATTGTGCCTCCTTACGTGGAGCATAAATTTATACTCCAGTCAAAATGTTCACCAACACAATCGTGAAAGCGGAATGTTTACCTTTTTACGAGGGATATCGGGTCAAAATGCTTATTTCAGATTAGATCTCATGAATGTGTTGAGCATGAATAAGCGACATAAATTAATAATTTTGAATTTGAGAGTGTCGGTATTTAGGTAAATCAAGATCCTATAGAGTACTAAATATTTGTAAAAAGACACACAACAAATCTTTTCGCACACTTCTTTGACAAGGGTCGTTTTTCTTCATTTGCTCCCGCTGCTGTATTGAGTCAATGTTAGTATTGGTAAGCTCTGGTTGCGCTCGATAAGCGGCAACAAAATCAGATCACCGTAGCACCCCCGTGGGTTCGTCATTTTCGGTGTTGGCATGTGTAATGTTTTAGTCATAGTGAATACGTGTTTTCATTCAAATACAGGTTGCATGAATCACATTACTTACCAAAGTGAGTCCAGATCTTGTGACTTTTCCCCCTCACCACTAACAAAAACTCCTTCCCGTGACAGTCGTGGAAAAGATGAGGTGATCTCCGTCTCTAGTAACAACGTACGTCACACTAACATTCCTTCTCTTTCTCGATGACCGTAAGGACGTGGCCGGCACCGTTATTGACTTATCAAAGTGAGGAATTCTCAGAAATGCACATTGAGGCTACTCCCAAGCTCCGTTTGTTGATTCCTTGTGCAATTTCGATTGTTCTGGTCAATCACGGAGTAGCAACTACCAATTGTATGGTCATCTATGCTCATGCTCATGCTTCTCTCCGAACTCCGTAATGCTGTTTTGAATCAAAGTCATAAAATTGTTATATGGGTTGTAAAGCTCAGTCGTACTCCCTCCTCTCCCCCTAAATCATTACGTAATTTGTGGACTACGCCAATTCGTGTAATTTTTTAATATACAATTTAATATTTTTGTCTCAACGTGCATTGGAAATAAAAAATGTTAGTGAGTTACAGTAAATTTCAGCACTATCGGAGCATTGGTTACGAAGAACGAGATGTATGCTTGAAATTAAAAAAAAAATCATCAGCCTTGTACTGCCGTTCTACGCATAATTGTCCCATGTTATATGGGATTCCCATATAACATGGGACAATTGGGCGTAGAACGGCAGTGTATGGATAGTCGAAAAAATATTCGCTCCACTATAAGTATTTTTCTTGACGTTTAAGAACTTATGATTCTACACTTAAGGCGAAACTGGAAGTTTTTGATTTTTTAGAAAATAACGAAGCAATATTTTCAAAATCGGTTTTCGTACACATGTAGAGTATGGATCAAGGTATCTTCTGTTTTTTTTTTTCGCGTTGAAAAAGTTTTCCATTTTTTCAAAAACCATTTTTTGTGAAATTTCGTTCAAAAATGGTTTGTGCAAAAACGAAAAACATTTTCCACTACAAAAAAAAAATCAGAAGATACCTTGATCCATCCTTTACATTTGTACGAAAACCGATTTTGAAAATATTGCTTCGTTATTTAATAAAAAAAATAAAAACCAAAAAATGAGGAAATGCTCCCAGTTGCGCCTTAAAAAGATTATCAGCTTACCGTGTTCAAGAATGCTGTAAAGTTGTGTAATAAATATCAAGAACTGGGAGGGTGTCCATAACACTTTTGCATTGATTAAAATTACTTTCTCACCGGGATTTTATTTAAAAAAAAAACACATTTTTTATCTCACTTCCATTATGCATCCATTATTTAATTGTTGAACACTGGCATTATCTGAACTGTTAGCATGACTGCCAGATTTTCATTCGATTTAAGGGGCGTTCCAAAAGTATTCCAGGGTCTCAGGGGTTTTGAAACGGATTCAGGGGCATTCCAGCTGTGCTCTAAGGGGTTTCAAGGAGATTAATGGGCAGGGCAGGGTGTTTTAAGGGATTTCAGGAGCGTATCAGGGGTTTTCAAGACATTTCACAGGCGTTTCATGGGAATTCAGGGGCTTAAAGGAGGTCTCAGGGGAGTTGCGTGGGTGTTCCAGGGGATTTTAGATGCGTTTCAGGGGTGATTGTTGAGTTTCAGGGGCGTTCCATTGAGTATCATGGGCATTTCAGGGGTTTTCAAGGGGGTTCAGTGATATTCCAATAAATTCAGGAGGTTCCAGGGGTTTATAAGGAGTTTCAAGAGAGTTCCAGGGGTTTTCAAAGGGTAATAGGTATTCCAGAGGATTTCTGCGGCGTTACAAGAGTTTAGGAAGTGATCCAAGGGGTTTCAGAGGCGTTCCAGGGGTTTTAGGGGTGTTCCAGGGGGTTTCAGGAGTGAAGCATGGGCATTCAAGGCAATTTCAGGGTCGTTCCAGGTGGGTTCAGAGCATTTCCAAGGGGTTTCAGGAGCCTTACAGTGGATTCAAGGAGCATTCCAGGAGTTTTAACCCGTTTGACCCCAGGTAAAAAATAAAAGTTCAAAAAATCGCCAACAGTACATTTCTCAACAGTATTTGAACAAATTTTGAACACAAACTCGCACAACACTATAGTTTTGGAAATATACGGGATCAACATTTTCTTGGACTTCTGGACGGAGTAAGGCCGGTGGTTCACTAGGTCAAGTCGGGTAAAAAAAGGCCAACTACGATTTGCACCCTCATAACTTTCTTCTTAACGAAGTATTTCAATGGGAGTTTGCACATTCCGTTAAATAATGATAGTTGATGTTGCTACAGGTTCGAATGTGAGATTTTCGATAGGTTCCTTTTGAGTTCTTGAGATATTCAACATTTCTGAACTATCCAAGTCTACATTTGCGTTTGTTGTTTTCACATGAAATTAAACACGAGATATTATTCCCCATAGGTAATCGGAGACATCTGTAGAACATATGTTGTCCTTGTAGTACTGGTAATATTTCCTGAATATCTCGATGGATTGTCCGAATCCGTCCTTACAAAACATGAACACTCGAAATAATCACCAAGGATTATTTTCAATTTTTTATCGCTCTTATTTGCACCAATACTTGAACATCTGTATAATGTTTGTGATATCAACGAACTGTATAAATTTTGGACGATCTGATTGAAGTCATGTCTTGACTACAGAGAACCGTAGATGGACTACAATTAGACTTATTTGCATGCGGAAAACAACGATTAGCTCCAGGAACCAATGCTACATCGAACAGCAGTAAGTAAATTCCTCGACTAGATTCCTGAATACACGGGATATCTGGATTGAAGTCAGGCCTAGAGTTCATTAAGCTGTAGATAAGTAAACTGTAATCACATGTTTTACCTTTGTGGAACCTCTGTGCACTACATAAACTCATATTCTATCATGTGTCAATAAAAAGGTCTCGCACAATTATTCCTAGGCAAATGTGATGACCTAAGCGAAGTCAGGACTTCACTTCAGAGAACTATAGATGGACAACAATTAGAGTTATTTGCACGCGGAGAACAATGGTGCTCCAGAAACCATAACTACATCGAACAGCAGTAAGTAAATTCCTCGACTAGATTCCTGAATACACGGGATATCTTGATTGAAGTCAGGCCTTGAGTTCTATGAGCTGTTGATGAACTGTAATCACATGTTTTGCCTGGAAAAGGTCTCTCACAACTATTCCTAGGAAAATTTGATAACCTAAGCGAAGTCATGTCTTGACTTCAGAGAACCGTAGATGGACAACAAGATTTTTTTCGCACTCATAAAACAACGGTTGGCTCCATAAGCCAATATTACATCGAACTGGAGTAAGTGACTGCTCGACTAGATTCCTGAGTACTCGGGATATCTTGCTTGAAATACTTCGTTAAGAAGAAAGTTATGGGGGTGCAAATCATACTTGGCCTTTTTTTACCCGACTTGACCCAGTGACCCACCGGTCTTACTCCGTCCAGAAGTCCAGGAAAATGTTGATGCCGTATATTTCCAAAACTATAGTGTTGTGTGAGTTTGTGTTCAATATTTGGTGAAATTATGTTGAGAAATGGGCTGTTGGCGATTTTTTGAACTTTTTTGTTTTACCTGGGGTCAAACGGGTTAAAGGAGTTACGTGAGAGCTAAATGGTATTTCAGGGGAGTTACAGGGGATTTCAGGAGCGTTCCAGGGGTTTCCAAAGGGCTTCAGGGGCGTTCCAGAGGATTTATTCGGCGTTCCATGGGCTACATGGGTGTTTTTAATCGACGTTTTAGGTGAATTCAGTGGTATGCCAGAGGTTTAGGCGTCTTCCAGGGGATTTCATGGGTGTTTCATAGGGTTTTGGAAGTGTTCTAGAGGTTTCCAAAGAGTTTAATGGACGTTCCAGGGGATTTTATGGGTTTCAAAGGGGTTTCAGGGGCATTCCAGATATGTTTCTATGGATTTCAGAAGCGTTCCATGGGTTAGAATATTTCAAAACGTTCCAGGCGACCTCAAGGACGTTCCAGAGTGTTTCACGCGCTTCCAGAAACGTTTGAGGAGGTTCCAGAGCTCTGGAATTTCTTCTGGAGTTTCTTCTGAGATTAACCCTGATATCACATTTCAAATTTTTAGGGAGATTACTTCACTAAATCTACCCTAATAAGTTCAATCTATTTTTTTTATTCTTCAATCACTTAACCTAATTTACAGCTCTATTGTCCACTAGGGCACTGCGTGAGCGATTCCATTTGGAAGCTGTACATACACTTTGTACAGTGCCTAAATGTATTCTATTTCTAATTGTACTACATCGAACTGGTGGCCGTTACGCTGCTTTCACTTTCTACCCTATCATGGTAGAATGATGAGCTCGAGGATGTTGATGTGTGGCTGTTGGTTGTTCCTGTTTCCAGTCCGATTGGGGGTCCATTATGGGTTGCCGTTCGCCGATGTCCAAGTATCCGGGTTCATTTGAGCCATGGGCTCAGAAGAGGGTCAGTGTCAGCTGCTCTCAGGGGGAAAGAGCAACTGACGAAAGTGCCGTGGCTGGGATCGAACCCATGACCATCTGCTTATGAAGCAAACGTGTAGCCACTACGCCACGGGCCCCGGCAATCTAATTTTTATCCAAGACATTCTCTCAAAATACTTCGAGGAGGTCCGGAGGAGATTCCTTTAGGAGGTCCTCCGTTCATTCACAAAGTTACCGTTAGAGCATATGCTCAGAAAAGGGTCAGGTGTCAGCCGCTCTCGGGGGGAAGAGCAACTGACGAAAAATTGCAAGTGCCGGTGCTGGGATCGAACCCATGACCATCCACTTATGAAGTGAACGTGTAGCCACTACGCCACGAGCCCCGGCAAAAAAAAGTTGGACTTGGCAATCTCATTAATTCGGCCATATTCTTATACTAAATGTTGATTGAATAATTTGAATATTTAACGCAAATAACGATATTTACAGTGTACCCATTTGAGAAGGAATGGAACGTCAAGCGCATTTTGATTTTTTGTGGCACAAATAAATTCTGCTGTGTCATTTATCAATGCGTTTTGAAATAATCACCCACGCTACGCTGCATAGATATACCTATGCATAGTAAATCTGTTCCGAACAATTCCTGTCCACCTTGAATAAACAACCGCCTTCACCACCGCTATGGGTGTGCAGAGCACTTCTATTTTTCATCTGCCGCCGAAAGCAAAACCCAACTGCTCTTCGGAGGAAATGTTTGTTCAACATTTTGCGTTGCGCGAGTAGCCTTCGACAAAAACAGCAAGCTCCAATATTTGCCGTTTCCCAGTACACAGTTCAATCAGCAGTAGGAAACATTAAAAACAAAATGCAGCTCTGGGCAAGGCTGTAAGCCTCTTGTGATATAAATATCCGGTATTTTGCCGCAATGTGGTTTGTGTGCCGGTGGAAAGGACTTCGTCAAAAAATGTTTTTCGATAAACATGCATTGATTACGGGAAGTATTCTACGTTGTTCAGTGATTGCAAGAACGGTTTTGCTCCAGCAAAACCTATCTCGCTAACAAGTGGCGAAATTTTGGGCGGTGACATAAAAGAAATACCAACTGATAGCGTCAGACATCAGTGTATCTGAATATGACGCACAACGTGGTGCTGCTCATTGGAACCAATAAGGAGTGTGTCGGAAATTAACTGTAAATGTTCAACATGCTCTATCTCGAAGCATGGTTGGTCTTTTCTGTCCGGTTCTTCTATCCAATTTTCACAATATAGCTAAGTTTAGAATAGCCAGAAGAAATTTGGAAAATGTTTAGTATTATAGAAAATATGATTCAATGAGTACACCACACAAAATAACAATCTGTACAGAATGCATTTTTTTCAAAGTTTTTTAACGTCTTATTATCGATTAAAAAAACCCCAACATTTAGAAAATAGTCTATCCCAAAAAAACACCTACTGTATGGTCGAACTTTGACGCTCTGTTTTAAGTACAGTGTATCAAACAATTGTCCGTACAGCAATTTTTTGGTCAAAATCATTTTTCATTCAAATGTTTATAACTTTTTTATACGTCAATCAAAAACGCTGAAATTTTGACCAATCATAAACTATATATTGCAGCTCCATTGGTAAAATTTTGAGCGAGATCGAATAAGTTTTCTGAAAGTTATAGAACTTTTAGTAAAACTTTTAGGATTTTTGAACACATTTTTAAAACATTATATCTCAATATGTAGTCGATGAAACTTTTTCAATCTTTTTTGTGTTACAGCTTATATTTAAGGCTTTCATATGCAGTTTCGTTTGAGGTTTAATATTCACTCCAAAAAATATGAAAAATCTGTATATATTCAGAGTATTATTTGGAAATTTATCTTATTTTGATCAATAAAAGTGCCAAGTGTTTTCAACTTTTTACTCTCTCCTAATGTAATATTTTTATACAGGACCTACTAAACAACATATGAAGAGTAGGTCCTATGCATTTTTCGTTCAGATAATGTACTTTTATTGGTAGAAAACGTTTGGCAGATTATATGTTCAAAATATGGTATTTTTTTAAATACCGTCAACTACATAAGCAAATTTTTCATATTTTTTTAGTGAATATAAAACCTTAAACGAAGCTGCATATGAAAGCCTTAGGTATAAGCTATAACACAAAAAAGATTGAAAAAGTTTCGTCAACTACATAATGAGATATAATGTATTAAAAATGTGTTCAAAAATCTTATAAGTTTTAGTAAAAAATCTATAACTTTCAGAAAACTTATTCGATCTCGCTCAAAATTTTACCAATAGAGCAGTAATATATGATTCATGATTGGTCAAAATTTCAGCGGTTTTGAATGACGTATAAAAAAGTTATAAACATTTGATGGATAAATTATTTTGGCAAAAAATTTGCTGTACGGGCAATTGTTTGATACACTGTATCTTTGGAGGTTATAAAATTCCATTTTCTGGTAAAACTACCTCTTCAAAAAATTTAACTACATGCTCAATTGAAAATATGAGAATTAACTTTATGTATTTTTTATTTGCGTAATCGTTCTTTGAAGACGCATAAACAAGAGTTCCTCAAAAAATGGCCTTTTTTCATTTTTCAGAATTGCGCTAAAATGCGGAGGAAAATTTTCTTGATGAAAATAATTTTCATATCATATACATTCTGGAAAAGAATATATTTACGCAAAAATAAGAAATAAACAATTGAATACTTTCCCACAGTTTTCGCAATTTCAAATTTCTAGGAGGTGTCCAAAATTTTAAAAACATATGCGTTATCTTTGAGATAAAAGTCCAAGTTAAATGATTATTTTTAGAAAATCAGAAATGCCATTCTTTTTTTTGGATGTATGTAGTATCTACAAAAATAAACTTATGTTTATTTCGAATATATTATTATATATACGTGCTCGAACTGTCTACTGTCCAAGTTAAATGATTATTTTTAGAAAATCGGAAATGCCATTCTTTTTTTTAGATATATATACTGCCGTGAATCGCAAGTCAGTCCCATATGTAAAAAGTAGGCATTGAGAAAATGGACTCTGAAGTTTTTAAATCCAATTTCTATGTGAAATTTCAAAAAATCGCCATAAATTGAATACTATTGCGATCATCATGAAACTTTCACACATTGTTTTAAACATGAAAACGTAACTGCAAAAAATGTTATACTGGCTAAAACAGTGTTCGATTCTGTACTGCAGGGTACCCAAGTTCGTAATGGGACTGACTTGCGATTACTTTTCATTATGGGACAATCTGACTTGGTGTTGTTTTTCGATTTTATTGAACAAACTATATATTTTTATTCACGCAGCTGAAAGATCATCTGAAGAAAGATCAAAAATTACCATAAACTCAATTTTGCCCAAAATGCAGATGGGACTGACTTGCGATTCACGGCAGTATAGTATCTACAAAAATAAACTTATGTTTATTTCGAATAGATTATTTTTAAGGCTGTTGTGAATGTTTACAGTTAATTTACGATACACTCCTTAGCTTTGAATCGCCTAAGTTGTTTGTTACTCAAATGGAGAATCTATAAATAATAACTAATGACCGACACGTAGAAAGTCCTGGAAAAACATCGCCCAGTGTCTGCTGTCCTGTCCAGTCAATACTAGGGTAACAATAACCAGTGCATAGCCATAATTCATTGATGAAAATCCACTACCGATGATTTGTAAAGGTCATATCGTGACAAATTCAGTGCTCCCCACTGGACGCGATTGCGATCGACTGGACCCGTACTGGAAGGATGAAATGCAGGAGCGACCTGATATCACTACACCGTTTGTTTGCTGACATTTGACGATGTGATGTGTCAAAGAACAAAGCGGAGGTACATATAAGCGAAAAATTCAACAAACGGCGAGTGGCACGTGGTGGCAATGGCATTGAAAACACGTTCCGCTCGTAAAACATCATCGACCGACCAAAACCAGTGCGGATACCTCTGCCTCTGCCCAAACACAAACTGTGTAATGACATAATCCGATGCTCGAACGAGGACTGCGGCACGGCGCGGCGGAAGCTTCCAATGTTCGATGACGGGTTGACACTGAAGTTGATAATGGACTGGTCAAACTTTGATTTGGCGTGTGCAGCTTTGAGGAGGGAAGCAGTTGAGGTGTTATTTTGTTGTACATAATCATTAAAGCTGAGTGCTCACAGTTCAAGATATTAGTATCCAAAAAAGTGTACTCAGTTCAATGACATTTAACGAATTTCACTTTATTTTTATCAACATGCAATCAGTTTCTTTTCCACGCAAGACATTGATTAGTTGGATGGGATATACAGGGGATGGCCAAAATGTTTGGGATAGGCAACTTTTTCTTCTCTCACAAAAAAGTTCAAAATGCTATAACTTTTCATAGAGTGAATAAAAAAATCTCAAATTTTGACTGTTTGTCAACCTATTATATGTGCATCATTGGTACAAATTTGGGCTCGATTGAATAATCTTTCGTAAAGTTAGAACCGTTCGGGTAAAACACTATTTTTTAGACAACACATTTTTGAGCTGTCATATCTCGGAAACCAGTGAACCGAATTGAATGAAATTTTGAACGTACACCAACATTATACAAATGCTTCACAAACTATAAAAACATAGATACTTTTTGAACGTTGAAAAAAGTTATCATGGATTGACACTTTTTGGATTTTTCTCGAAAAAATGTAATTTTTTTAAGTCAGAGTCAATAAATTTTAGTGTTGATGTCCAAAGATTTTCCACTTCTGTTCTCTTTAATCAGATATATTGGAGCCTATTTAGATTAAAGGAAGAACACATTTAGTAATTTTTGTGTGGTATTGTAAATTTGACTTATTTTCCTCTATATGGGTAAAAATTTCAACCCGGTATAACTTAATTCGCCGTGAGAAAATATTACATTTTATAACGTTGTATTAAGTATCAATATAATGTTGATAAACGTTAAAAAATTCATTCAATTCGGTTCACTGGTTTCCGAGATATGACAGCTCAAAAATGAGTTGTCCAAAAAATAGTGTTTTACCCGAACGGTTCTAACTTCGCGAAAAATTATTCAATCGGGCAGAGATTTGTACCAATTATGCACATATAACAGGTTGATAAACAGTCAAAATTTGAGATTTTTTGATGCAGTCTATGAAAAGTTACAGCATGTTGATTTTTTTTTGTGGGAGAAAAAAAGTTGCCTATCCCAAACATTTTGGCCATCCCCTGTACCTGTATCGTTTAGTGTTCTCCACTGATACGAACCAGATTTCACTGGTGTATTCAAAGCTTTTGGATACTTAATTATGATCGCAAAAAATACATTTCTTCATGTAGTCACCAATCGAACTTCAATAAGGAAAAACAGAAGAAAAATCACAAAGCAGATTGAAATAAAAACCTTAAACATGAACGTTCCAGTAATTAGTCATGTCCCTTCCACACATTCGCATGTATCCACTTACTCGCGAAATACCCAGTCAATTGAACTTGGCTATGCCGAATTGGCCTCGTTCCCAAACTGGGACAAATTGCACCAACGAAAACATGCCCATGTGTCGTCCATTCCAATTACACCGCGCAGTCTTGTCCCAGCCTCCAATGCAATGGCGACGATGTAGTCCCTGATGATGCTGATTTAGCTTGAACTTCTTCAACAGCTCGAGGCGTATCCGACAAATGGTTTGTCGGTCGGTCGATACTAGACAGGTACACGAACCTAGTTGACGACGACGCGCAGAGGCTTCAATTATCTCACATGAAGTGCTGAAAAGTGTTTGCCATGCCGGGGCATCGCTCTAAATTACACCAGGCACCAACCCGACGGACGGCGCGACGACGTTGTCGATGTACCGCCGAGATGGCGAATGAGATTTCTAGAGTAACAAGTCCCGTTTCGATTCCCCCGGTGGTGGTCGGTCTTCATTCCAAAGTTTGAAAAGAACCGCGCACCAGTTTGCCAACGTCGCGCCGGCACAATCAGAGCCCTCCCAGAGAGAGAAGTGATGCACGAGGGGTGTGTACTGTGTATTGATTATCGGCTGGAGATAATTGTTTGATCTTTGGCTACGGGCGAACGACGAACGAACGAACGTCTGGAACTGACGGCGCACCTGGTGAGGTGCCTTACTTTGAAGCGCGGGTGATTGACATGGCTGGTTGAGATTTGGGTGCTTCTACACTGTTGAACAACGACACAAGGGGAGTGTTATTGGGCATTGAAAATTGCTTGCCAGAAACGACCAACTGCTTCAGATAGAGAGAGGGAGAGATTTGATCTAAATTTGATTAGAAATTGCATGTTCTTTAGTTGAAGGACAAATGCTTTACTGATTCAAATGCAACGAGGGTTTTGTAAACTACCGAGAGTCTCTAATGAACAACCAATTACAACGGCCTCAGACTAGCTAAAATTCACTACAACCAGAGTAGAGGTAGGGTGGGTGTACCAATTATGGTACTACCTAAGGAAAGCTATTTATACAAAAATAACGAGAAGACCAACGAATGTCATCAATAAGCTAAAAGACAGCTGACAGCTTTGTTTCCATACTTTACAAGAAAATATAGAAACAGAGCTAAACTAATTTTATGTTATTACAGCGTGTGCTAAAGATAGGACCGTGT
The DNA here is from genome assembly GCF_035046485.1 of Aedes albopictus. Taxonomy (NCBI): domain Eukaryota; kingdom Metazoa; phylum Arthropoda; class Insecta; order Diptera; family Culicidae; genus Aedes; species Aedes albopictus. The sequence continues at coordinate 508,550,445 of NC_085137.1, read as the reverse complement.
ACCAGTATGTGATACATTTTTAACTTCGGTTCCTTTTCGCACTATTTCATGCATTCCTTATGGGGTTATCCATAACTGGTACACTATGACGAAAAAGGGTGCAAGGAAGCCGAAATTTTAAGGAAAATGATTTATTTCTACCATGATTTGAGGAAAATGTGGAGTTTAAATGAGTGCGACTATCTTTTGTAAACGTGGTCTGTTGTTCACAATTTTTTTTCTTGTTGATTAACATCGTTAAAGGGTGAAAATCAACTATGGCGAATAATTGGTACTATAGCCATAATTGGTACACTTACCCTAGATGGATACATTATCGTAGGTGGAGGGGGTCAGGCCGCCAATGTTTTTAGTTCTTTTTAATTAGAGTCAACTCAAGATTATCAATAATTCAGAGTTCTAGAAACAATCTCTCAAAAAAAACTATTCTAAGAATTTGGGATTTTATCCATAATTATTAAACTTTTTTTATAGAAAACCACAAGAAATATTGCCAAGTATTTATCTAAGAGCACCACTTTAATCTTATCTTAAAAACCAAATAACAAGCGTGGTTGAATAATTATATTTTGTAATTTCTATTCATCATATACAAACAACATGCCAAATTTTCCGGATATCCCGGAACCGCTTCCGGTAGAAAAAAAGACTTTCTAAAACCATATGTTGCTAGCGTCTAGTAGCTCAAAATTCACAAACATTCACTAGTATTCAATTCAAACAAACGTCATGTTAAGAGCAAAAATCCTGGGATTTCATCAATGATATCTCCAGGGATACCTTCAGAATTTCCTCTAGATATTCCTTCATGGATGTCTTGCGGGGTTCCGATAGTAATAGTGATAGGGCTTGTTCCAAGAAATGTTTCAAGAATTCATCCCACGATACCTTCATAAATCCTTACAGATACTTCTGCAAGCATGCATCGAAGAATTCCTCCAGGAGTTTTTCCAAATTTTCTACAAAAAATCGTTTAGGAGTTCGTCCAAGAATTCATTCAATAATTCGTCCCGGAATTACCGTAGCCATTTTTTTTTTCAGGGATTCTTACAGAAACTCTTCTAGGAATTCGTTTTGAAATCTCTCCTGGGATTTTCTAGGGAATTCCTCATAGGATTGCTTCCGGGATTCCCTCTGGGGTTTCTTCAGGAGTTCCTTCACGGTTTCCATCAGGAACTCCTACAGGGATTCTTCCAGAAGTTCCTTCAAGAACTCTCTTGGGATTCTTTCGGGATTTTTTTTTCAATTCCTACTGGGATTTCTTCAGGATCTCCTCCTGAAATTCCTTCAAGAATTGCCCCCGGAATTCTTCCAGGGATTCCTCCAGAGGTTCCTCTAGGGATGCCTCCATGGGCTCCTCCGGGAATTTCTTCAGAAATTCCTCCAAGAAATCATCTTGAGATTCCTCCAGGAATTGCTCCTGTGATTCTTCAAGAAGTTCCTCCAGGGATTCCCCCAGAAATTCTTCCAGGCATTCCTCCAGATACCAAACTGAACTGGAATGCTCAAATTGAGTCCGTGATCGGTAAGGCAACAAGTGCGTTCTGGTTATGCTCCAAAACTATTGGCAGAAAGTGGGGCTGGAAACCGAAAAATGATCATGTGGATTTATACTGCCATAATCCGCCCAAAAGTGACGTTTGCTTCGTTTGTCTGGTGGCCAAACACAAAAGAGGCTACCACGCAATCAAAGCTTGCAAAAAATCAACGTCTTGCTTCCATTGCTGTTACAGAAGCGATGCGCTGCACTCCATCAAAAACTTTGGAATTGCTGAGACTTAAACGAGTTGAAAAGTTTATGCCAGGTGATCTTGGTGGTCACCTGAGCATTTCTCAATACTTCCAAAATAGGCCAGTAATGAAAACGATTAAAGACTGGATGAAACCTGTGGAGAACTATGATGTTTCCTACAAGTTGCACGAAACAAGTCGCGCAGATTGGGAAGTCGGAGGTCCCACTGTTCGTCAAGGATCAATCAAATTCTATACAGATGGCTCAAAAGTTGTGGTGCTTTATACACGTGCAGGCAAAGATTTCTAAATAGTAGTTGCTTGCAATCCAAAGATATCTGGTCTGCAGAACCTGGGCAGGTCTTAAGGGTCATAAAATTCCATTGCACCTGACTGGGAGACGACGCGTCGTGGCAAAGCTGATTACTTGACACATGGTAATTAGCTAGTCAGAATACGAATATAAAACCCAAGTAACACACTTGTCACAGAAGAGTCACGGCGGCGCAGGTTTTTGTTGCGCAGAAGTCACTGTGACTAACTTCTAGCAAGTAAGTATTTATTTGTTAGAAGTAAGTCACAATGACTTCTGCGCAACAAAACCTGCGCCGCCGTGACTCTTCCGTGACAAGTGTGTTACTTGGGAAACGGGACATGCCACAAAAGTTCAGCCTATAGGACGCATTGGCTTAATTTCCCCAACAGGGGAGGAAAAAAAGAGTGTAGCTCAAAAAAAAAATCTTCAATGTGGATCCACAACATCTGATCATTTTCTCAAGCTCTATTTTAGCTCAACTTTTATACTCTCGTTGTATTCTGATTCGTATAGATACAATGCATCTATAATTAGTGAAAGAGAGGATATATCCAATTGTTGTGGCTCGGCAGTCCTATGAAAGAATTAAGCGAACTGTGGAGCCTCGTAGCCGTGCGGTTAGGGTCACCAAGCTTATAATCGCACCATGCTATGGGGTGAGTGTTCGATTCCCGCTTCGAGCGTTGAAACTTTTCGTGAGAATAGTTTCTTCCCCGTTTCCATTGGTGCATGCTCCGTTGTCCGTTGTCTCATGTTAAGTTTAAAACAGTCTGTACAGCCGAAAGCTGAAGACGTTGTCCGTGTCTTTTTAAAAACTTTACTGCTCTCGCTCCGACGTTTCGATCCAGGATTAAGTCCATCTTCAGGGTCTATAATTTATTGACCTCGAGGACAATATTTGGACTCACATTTAACATTAAAAATTACACTTGCTAAAACAATTTTACAAACAAAAAGGTGGTTACATTTTTGTGATCTGTTTTAAATTACTTACGAAGAATTGTTCGCTTTTGTTCTAAAACTTTAAGCCTGCCTTTTAGGACTTTTACACCTTTTCGTTTGAACATTAATGGAATCCTATTTTGTTTTATATTATTAATTTCATCATGTCGGTGTCGTGAAATCGTTTACTCACTGCTGTAGGTGGTAATGAACGGTTAATGGTATCGTATGTTGTTCTAATAGCGGGAGTATTTTGGCGTTTTCTTTGGTGATTGTACTTTTCTAGTGTGTGCATGATTCCTGTATAACTAATACTTAACCCGTTCGTATCGATCAGATTGTTTGTTTTTCGTCGTTAGTATGCGGCAAATTTCTGAAACTCCGGCACAAATACCAAAAAAAATCCCGGATTGCTGAAAAAATCTCGGCAGAAATCTGTATAGAACAGATCGGTGAAGTACTAGATTTGTAGTAATGAGCTGAATTTTAGTATGGTGAGAAGGTCAAATCTCCGTTTCTGCAATAAAATGGTGCAAAAAGCGTGGGTATTATGATTCCTTGCCTAATTTGATGCTGTTTGAGCAAAACTTTGGGCAACAATGTTGTTGTTTTCTCCATTTCTTGCAACATAAACAACATAGAGCCCTAACGGCGGAGGCAACTCTCCAGTGTAAAAACCTGGACGAGATTACCGACGCAGAGGAGCTCGCAGCCGCACTCAAACAGCAGTGTGAGATAGATGTACCAAGTGCATCGATCCGCCTGCGTAAGGGTCCGGCTGGCACGCAGATTGCCGCGTTCAAACTCCCCGTAGGGGATGCGAATAAGGCGATTTCAGTCGGGAAGATCAAGGTAGCTTGGTCAGTGTGCCCGCTCAGCATATACGAGCCGCCAGTGGCGTGCTTCAAGTGCTTTGAGCAAGGGCATAAGTCCTGGGCATGCAAAGGCCCAGACAGGAGTAAGCTCTGCAGGAAGTGTGGAGTAGAAGGCCATATCGCCAGGGAGTGCAACTCTGCACCAAAATGCCTGATTTGCACGGCGAACAAGGGCCACACGACGGGCGGGCCTAAATGTCCAGGCACGCGAGGAGGTCGAAGTTCCAAACGATAATGCAGGTTACACAACTAAACCTGAACCACTGTGAAGCCGCACAAGAGTTGCTATGGCAGTCAGTCTCGGAGTCAAGTACAGACATCGCACTACTATCGGACCCATACCGCATCCCTCCCGATAACGGAAACTGGGTAGCGGATAAGGCCAAGCTAGCGGCGATCTGTACAACCGGTCGTTTTCCGGTCCAGGAAATAGTTTCCACATCGCACGAGGGCTTCGCAATAGCGAAGATCAACGGGGTATACTACTGCAGTTGTTATGCCCCTCCCAGGTGGACGATAGACCAGTTCTCGTCTATGCTGGAATCGTTAACAAGCGCAATGGTGGGATTGAGTCCCGTGGTCATCGGTGGAGACTTCAACGCCTGGGCGATTTAGTGGGGTAGCCGCTTGACTAACGCGAGAGGCTGGGCCTTACTCGAAGCTATGGCTAGACTAAACGTAGATGTCGCGAACGTAGGCGACAAAAAAACCTACAGTAGGAATGGTGCAGAGTCCATCATTGATGTGACCTTCTGGAGCCCGGGTCTAAACCCTAGCTCGGACTGGAGGGTCGACGATGGATACACGCATAGTGACCATCTGGCGATTCGATACAGAGTGGAACACGGAGGAAGACGGCCACAGCCGAAGGTCATCGACCGTCATCGGGGATGGCTGACCTCGCGATTCGATATGCCGGCATTTGTGGAGCGATTGTTTATGGAGAGTAACACCGACGATCTATCCAGCGATGATCTAGTCGGAACCCTAAGCCGTGTTTGTGACGCCGCTATGCCAAGGCGATCCCTACCCAGAAATGGACGCAAACCGGTGTACTGGTGGTGTCCAGAAATCGCAGAACTCCGCGCATCCTGTTTAAGAGCTAGAAGGAGGATGCAAAGGGCTCATACCTATGAGGATAGAATTGAACGAAGCGAGGCCTACAGGGCGGCTAAACTGGCACTGAATAAAGAGATTAAGACTCGTAAGCGGGCGTGCTTCGAAAATCTCTGCCAGGCAGCCAACACGACCCCATGGGGTGATGCCTACAGAGTAGTCATGGCTAAAACGAAGGGCGCGTCAGCACCCCCAGAACGCTCCCCAGAGATGCTGCAGAAGATCGTGGAAACGCTGTTCCCGCGCCACGATACAAGACCATGGGCCCCCGTTCCCTATAGCCAAACCGGCCATAGCGAGGTAGCCCCGGTGACGAACGACGAACTCATTGCAATAGCAAAGTCGCTTAAGTTGAACAAGGCTCCGGGTCCGGATGGTATCCCGACATTAGCCATCAAGACGGCCATCGAGGCTAAGCCTGACATGTTCAGAATGGCTATGCAGATGTGCCTAGACAGAGGCGAATTTCCGTAGAGGTGGAAAAGGCAAAGATTGGTTCTACTGCCCAAACCCGGGAAGCCACCTGGCGACCCGTCGGCATACAGACCTATCTGCCTGCTGGACACCGCCGGAAAACTGTTGGAACGGATCATTCTGTCGAGGCTGATGGTCTATACCGAGAAACCCGATGACTCTGGTCTCTCGGATAACCAGTTCGGCTTCCGGAAGGGTCGATCGACGGTGGACGCTATTAGGGCTGTAACCAAAACGACCGAAATAGCGCTCCAAAAGAAGCGAACAGGAATCCGCTATTGCGCGGTCGTCACGCTGGACGTTAAGAATGCGTTCAACAGCGTCAGCTGGACCGCCATTGAGTGCGCAATACACACCCTAGGAGTCCCAGTTAGCCTACGCCGGATATTGGAGAGCTACTTCCAGAATAGAGTGCTAATTTATGACACCGAGGAAGGCGAGAGGAGCTACAAAATCACCGCAGGGGTACCGCAGGGGTCCATCTTGGGCCCGGTACTATGGAACGCGGCGTATGATGGCGTATTGAGGCTCAAACTTCCACTGGGCGTAAAGCTGGTCGGCTTTGCCGATGATATTACCCTCGTGGTATACGGCGAGTCGATAGAGGAAGTGGAACTGACAGCAACTCACGCAATTGGCATAGTGGAGGATTGGATGAGGTCGAGACATTTGGCACTCGCGCACCACAAAACGGAGGTGGTGGTGGTAAACAACCGCAAGTTTGAACAGCAGGCAGTGGTCACCACAGGTGGATCCACGATCAACTCTAAGCGCTCACTGAAGCAATTGGGGGTCATGATCGACGATAAGCTGAAATTCGGAAGCCACATAGAATATGTCTGCAAAAGGGCAAGCATGGCGATAATGGCATTGTCAAAGATAATGTCAAACAGCTCGGCAATAGTCTCGAGTAAGCGTAAGCTGCTCGCGGCAGTAGCGGTCTCCATACTACGGTATGGCGCCGCTGCATGGTCGAAGGCGCTAGTGGTTAACCGAAACGTGAAGCGACTTGAGAGTACCCACAGGCTGATGTGCCTTAGGGTGGTGAGCGCATACCGCACGGTCTCAAAGGACGCGGTATGTGTGCTAGCGGGCATGATGCCCATAGCTTTAGTGGTGGCAGAGGATGAAGAATGCTTCGAGCGACGCGGCATAAGAGGCGCGAGGCGTATCGCCAGAACCTCGTCTATGCTGAAGTGGCAGAGCGAATGGGATTCCTCCAGCAAGGGTAGATGGACACACAGGCTCATACCGAGCGTGTCCAAGTGGACGAGCAGGCCCCATGGCGAGGTGAATTTTCACTTGACTCAATTTCTGTCAGGCCATGGGTGCTTTAGGTGGTATCTGCACAGATTCGGACACGCAGGCTCCCCCGCATGTCCGGAGTGTGCAGACTGCGACGAGACCGCGGAGCATGTGCTCTTTGAATGTCCACGTTTCGTGGATCAAAGGTCGAGTATGCAGGAGGTATGCGGTAGAGATATCACGCCTGACAACATTGTTGAAAGGATGTGTATGGGGGCGGACAAGTGGGACTCCGTTACTTCCACGGTTTCTCGAATCGTACTTGAACTACAGAGTAAATGGCGAGCCGAACAACAGCTAGTTGAGTTGGCCCCCCTTCCCCATCCAGGAGCTTGAGTTCAACGGGTAGTCTAAGTACTAGCCAGGACCCAAGCCTCCAGGGGAGAGGGAACAACTTAAGGCGGTAGCTGGTGGAACGCTTACTATTAGAGTGTACTCATGTACGGTCCCCCCCTTCTCGAAGTCATCCCTAACGGGCGTACCGCGAAGGTAAGGAAGAGAGAGAATGAGTTTTTAGTGGGTCGATCCCCACATCACCCGAGGAACCACCTCTTGGGTATCTGTTGCAGATTTTCTCATTCTATATAAAAAAAAAAAACAACATTGTTAAAGTATCAGAGACGAATGCCTCAGAGGTAAAGTCTCTCTAACAATAATAAAAAAAAACAACAACATAGTTATCCAAAGTTTTGCTCAAACAGCATCAAATTAGGCAAGGAATCATAATACCCACGCTTTTTGCACCATTTTATTGCAGAAACGGAGATTTGACCTTCTCACCATACTAAAATTCAGCTCATTACTACAAATCTATTACTACACTGAACGTGCCCCAGTCTATCATACTACTTTTCGTGAGAAATTACAGCAGGAATTCCGGAAGGAATTCCAGTACGAATCCCTGAAGGAATGCCGAATAGAAAAAGAAACCTTTCAAGATTTTCTAAAGCAAGCCCCGCAAATATCCCTGAAAAGATCTCTGGAGCAATACCTTGCAGGAATTTTCAAAGATTCGTGAGAGGAATGCTTGAAGAAATCCCGGACTGTACTCCTGAAGGTATCTCAAGAAAACCTTATCTCTTTTAGTCTCTTCTCCGTTCTTCATCCTACTATCTAACTTAACTCTCTACTCTCTTCCTTATCGTCGTCCCTGTCCTGTATGCCAACCCTGTAGCCTAACCCTCAACCCTACCATTTGCCCTACCCTTTATCTCACCTTCTACCGTACCCTCTAACCTACCCTCAACACTATCCTTCATCTTACCCTCTGCCCTACTCTTCACCCTAACCCTCTACCCTACCGTCTACCCTACCAGCTATCCTAACCCTCTACTCTACCCTATCCTTTACCCTGACTCTCTACCCTACGCTCTACCCTACCCTTCACCCAATCCATCTACCATACCATCTACCCTGACCCTCTACCCTTCTACTCTTCTATCGATCGATAGTCACCCATATTACATAATATCATAACTCAAACCACCATTCTTGAATATTGAAAAGGCGCCAAACAGCAATTTTTGATTTCTACTCATCAAGCCAGATCGATAGATGTCCTACAAATATGACGATGAGCGGATAAGGGATAATTTAGACCTCAACCTAGAAGACAAACTTTAGTTCATTCAATTCTGTTCATGTTCGGCAAAGTTGTAACGTTTGCAAAAAATTTGATGAAAATGAATTATGTAAAAATGCGTTAAAAATATAAGCAAGTGCAGTCCTCTGTTATCAAAAATAAACGTTTTCCTTTCACCAACTATTCCTGATCCTAAAGGTGGAATGACAAGAATATGAATCTCTTGGACCAAACATTGACACTTTGAAGAAGAATCCACCTTCATTAGCGAATCACTGCAAGAATATGTGGAGGAACTACTGAAGGAATGTCTGAAAATGTCCGTGTCAGATTTTATGAAGGAATTTCCGGAGTAATTTCCGAAGAAATCTGCGGAATTTCCGGAGGAATTTTTAAAGAAAGCCACGGTGCAATTTCTAAAGGAATCCAAGGAGAATTTTCCAAAGGAATTCTTACATAAATTTCTGGAGGAATCTCTTATGGACTTTCACAAGCATTCCCTTTAAGAACTTTGAACTTTGGAAGAAAATTTGGACGATTTTCTAAATAAACACTTGGATATATTTCTGAATGAATTTTGAATTTCGGTTTTCAAAGAAAATGTTGGATAAATATTTGAATCCGTACAATCCTTGAAAAAAAAATATGGAGGAATCTCTCGAGGAAATTCCGAAGGTAACTCTGGAGGAACTTAAAAAAAAAACTCTGGAGGAATTTAAGAAAAAATGGACAAATTTCTCCTGCAATGGTAGATTTTCAAAAATCATCCCAAAAGAAACATCTGACGAAATCCATTGTAAACTTTCTGAAACTTTCTGAGACATTTCCGGACAAATTTCTAAAGAAATACAATGAGGAAATTTTGAAGGGTCCTTTAGAAAAAAAATGATGATGATGATGATGATAAAAGTGTACCCACCATCAGCGCAAGGATTACCTATGACTGCAGAATCATTCCGGAAGGGAATGATCTACCTGATGGTTTGTTGTAGCAGGGCGAATTAAAATCGCTGAATCCCTTCGGTAGTCAACAAAAAGTTGCTATCTCATGACAAAAGACTGGCTACTCCACGAACTTAAGTCCGGTCATCAGTTCATTTAAGTGCCTTAGGCTACCCCCCCGTGTGTGTGTAAGCCCCGAAATATAGTATTAAAATGAAAATAGTACAATGTTATGATACAGAAATAGTGAATGGAAAATTAGATGGACCTCACCCAATTGGTTTCCTGTGCAGTTATACTTTCGAGTCTATGTTCAGTCATCCTTCGGCTGGGTGTCTTGAACTACACGATTAGCGTGTTTCATCCTGCAACTACTCTTCGCCCGCCTGGTCCTCTCCAGTGTTTGCCATCCCAAAGATTCCAGATGCTGTCATCGATGGCCTACACGGCTTGTCTCTCCTGTTGCTCTCGGGCCGAAAAAAATCGGAACGTTACCGATCGTATTCATGACTTCGACAGTTTTGCAATAAGCTTGGAATCATCAGTCACAACACTACGCGCACTTATTTTTTTTTGTCCTGACTGAACACAAACAACTATAATATAAACTATTTCATCAAATACTAAAATCGAAATTTTGGACCGGAAAAATGACAGCAGCAAAAATTTTCACTTCTGCACACAAGCTTAGATCTGGGTCCTTTAGAAAAAAATATGAAGAAATCTCTAGAGAATATTCCCTATTGCGTCCATGGTCTTAATTCTGTAGCAATCCCTGAGAAACTCGATGAAAGTCGATCTGGAGAAATTTATGAAGGTATTCTTTTCTTAGGATTTTTTTAAAGAAATATCTGGAAGAATCTCTTAGAGAATCCTTATAGAAAATTTTGGATTGAATCCGCGAAGAAATATCTGAAGGAATCTCTAATGGATTTTTTAAAGAAATTCGATAAAGATCTTCTGGAGAAATCCCTGCAGGAATCCTTGGAAGACTTTTCAATGAAACTTTGGAGAAATTATTTCTGATGAAAATCTTGGAGGAATATCTAGAGAACTCCCCTAGTGGAATTTCTTTGAGAATCCTTTGTAGCATTTCTACAAAAAAACGTCGAAAATTGAATGAAAAAATTCCTGGAATTATTTCTGAGACTGAAAAAAAAATCCGGAAGAAATTTAGGAGGCATTTCTGAGCAATTTAGAAATTTGTAATTTTCAGAAGAATTCGCTGAAGGAATTTCTGAAGGAATCTGTGAAAAATATAAAATCGCGCATGGTTTTCAGAAAAAAAAAACCATAGAGGAATTTTTAAGGGAATCTCCATGGAAGATTTGCTAGGGCAACACATTAAGAAATTTCTGGAAATCTTTTGAGAATTTCTAAAGGAAACTCCGATAAAATTCCTGAAAACAGTTTGGAGGAATTTTGCTTTGCAATCCATAGAATATTTTTTTTGCAAAACAAAAACAAAAAGAAATCCTTGAGAAATTTATGCTAGAATCTATAGATGTTTTTCTGAAAGGAATCTCTGGAAATGTTTCTGGAGGAATATCTACAGTGTATCAAACAATTGTCCGTACAGCAAATTTTTTGTCAAAATAATTTTTCATTCAAATGTTTATAACCTTTTTATACGCCAATCAAAAACGTTGAAATGTTGACCAATCATGAATCATATATTAATGCTCCATTGGTGAAATTTTGAGCGAGATCGAATAAGTTTTCTGAAAGTTATAGAACTTTTAGTAAAACTTATAATACATATTTTTGAACACATTCTTAAAACATTATATCTCAATATATACTCGATGAAACTTTTTCATTGTTTTTGTGTTACAGCTTAAACCTAAGACTTTCATACACAGCTACGTTTGAGGTTTTTTATTCACTACAAAAAATATGAAAAATTAGTATTCACGAAAGGGACATATCGTAAATTAGTTATTTTTATATGATTCTCAAAGTTTTGCCGTTAATTTTTTCATCATTTTTTCTGATCCATAATACATAACCTCCAGTGAAATTGGTGTAGCTTCAACAATCCAGACATTTTTTTTCTCACCCACCGGAGACCACACGACAGACGGTAAAAAAAAGTTGTCACAATCATGTGCAGAAATTTTGGAAATGCAGTAAATTTTTCCCATAAAACTTTCACCCGACGCTTTGTGCATGTTAAATCGTCCACCGCAGAGACCAAATTGATTCGGTCCCCAACGGAAGCATGTTCCCAATCCCCATCCTTCTTGCAGTTTGCATGCAAAAGCTAGGACTGTATATTGGAAGCAAAAGCGAAACGCCAAACCACAGTGACAAAAACGCAACATTTATTCCGAGCAAAGTTGTTCTGTGTAGCGCTCGACGCCGTCGCCGCCGCGTCGTTTTGGCGAGAACAATCGAAATAACGCGTGCTCCACCACGGGAGGAAAGCCCGCTCTTTATCCAGTGACTGCATGCACTTTCCACCCACCGCGCCCCCGCTGCAGGTCTCTGGCAAGGTAGTGTGTAATTTGAATTTAGCTCATGCGATAGTGGAAATTATCATCGAACTGCGTACCCCGCCAACATGCTTATACGTACCACTGTGGATGGAAGGTGGCATTATCGCACGCATGGAGCCATAAAAACACACGTTTTCACAGACACGTGGTTTACAAGTTCCCTCTTCCATTACCGGGAAGTATATCTACCACGGTGATGATGATGATGATGATGATCATGATGCATAATGCAACAATCAAGGGGAATTTTGATTTAGCCGCGAATCATATGCGATCATACGCAAGCATAAATGCAGTTGGCAATGGGTACTAGGAATGAAAAATCATGGAGCATAACCGCACTTAATTAAGTCCAATTGTTTGTTATTAATTCCAGTGGCAGAACGTTTGGCAGAACATATAATTAAAGCAAAAATCTGACAGGCCATGCTTCTACACAGAAAGTGTTGAACAGGTTTCATTCTATAGAACTGCAAATCTGAACCACAATGTGGACGTTGGCTTTGAATTAGTCAACAACTAACTAAAATATGAAATACTTTTATCTGGAAATCCGAAATATTTTAATTTGTTGATTGCATTTTGGTAATATGCCAATGCCAAGGTAAACAAATATTGCACATGATTGATGCCGTTAAAGAAATCTGATGGCATTGGTTAACATGGCCCTTGTGTCGTATCAGATAAATATGCGCAAGATATGAAAATGACGTAAAAACTTGAAGCATTTGAAGGAAAAGTGCGTTTAAATGACAAATTGAGAGATAAATTAGTTGAGAAATTGGTGCACTCCCAAGTAACCAGAAGTTCGGATAAGAGGGTACTTTATAAGCTAAACAGCTTGTTGGAGGATGCTCTTTAGCCTTCTAAGCAACTTCATTTTTAAGTAATTTCGATACTTCAAAGTTCACACAAGGAAGCTTAGCCTTCTAAGCAGCTTCTGATGAAACTTTCTCAAAATGAATATAAAAACAAAAATGTATTTTCCAGATTCACCACAGCCTGTTGTAATGCTTATATTACGTGAAACATGACCAACCTTACTGTATATGATACACTCCTGGAGAAGATTCGAACCGGATCTTTCAGCGTGATAACCTGCTGCCGTACCGCTGCGCAGTTGTAGATACTTTATATAATCAAGTTAACTGCGCTACTGCACAAGTTTACAAATCTAGGTGTCGACAAAGCATTGCAATGCATTGGTTCAAGTCAGATTTTACCCGCCTTGTACTTCATCATAGTTGTGGTGTTGGGGTAGAGTGTAGGGCTCTCACGCACCGGCTTCCGTTTCGAATCCGATGGGCGTCACATTTTTTTTTTAATTACATTTTCATTTCAAACATTAATTTGGTTAATTCAATTTTAATGTCCACGAAAATTTTCGCATAAAGTGTTTTTTACTAAAATAAAAAAAAATCCTTACTGAAATGAACTTCTATGAACTTGAAAGTTCCGACAAAGTTCCGAGTAGCATCTTAAGCAGCTTTCAAGCTGCTTGAGAGGCTAAAAATGAGCCTTGCCCGAACTTGTGTTCGAAGTTCCAGCAAGGCTCATTGTTAGCCTCTGAAGCAGCCAGAAAGTTCCATTCGGAAATTTATCTGAACTTCGAACCCACGACTCCGTATCGCAAGCCCGGCGCGTTACCCGAGCAGAGGAGAATAGCAAATTAATAACTACGAAATCACATAATCTGTTTTTATATCTTGTTCAGTTATTATCATATTATCCAGGCATAGCTTTTCCATAACAAATTTTGTTAGACAATCTCATTTTGTTCTAACCAAGCTATTGATATACATTCATTAAGTTACAATTCAATAGCACGTTTTGTTGAAGTACAAGTTGTGTTATTGTTGTACTATTGATCAACTTATCAACAATAACACTACAGTAAACAGTATTTGACACATTCTACCGTGACGTTACAACGTTTTGACGTCTTTTCTGTCAGATTTTCCACTATAACTCGTAAATTCGACCGTATACCCTCAAATATTTTTACATATTCAGATTCCTAGTAAAACTTCCAATAAGTATGATCTGTTGCACAGTTAGTTTTCATTGGGGAAGTACTAACTGTTCAACAGATCATACTTATTGGAAATTTTACTAGGAATCCGAATATGTAAAAATATTTGAGGGTTTAAGGTCGAATTCACGAGTTATAGTGGAAAATCTGACAGAAAAGGCGTCAAAACGTTGTAACGTCACGGTAGAATGTGTCATTTACGTAGTTTTCCATAACGAGAGAGTGTGTGCGTGCATGCATCAATTCAGTTCCCTTTCTAACTATCTCTAGCACTACATCTTAACTGGGACAGGTTTCTAGGCTTATTGTTTCTAGAGATTTTCGAAAATTATGACCTGTCCCTTTGTTTTGTTCCATTTTTGTATTCAGTTAAGAAGGATATTTCTGAACGAATCCTCTGAAGAATTCCTTAAATAATATTCGAAAAACACTTGGAAGTTCTGGAGGAACCCTTCGATAAATCCCTGGAGAAGTCGTCAAACGAACTCCTTGCGTAATCTTCTTAGAAATTCCAAAAGTAATTCTTCTGAACAATTATTGGAATTCTTGGAAGAATCTGATGACAAATTCTTTAGAGAATCCTTCGGAAAAAAAATCCTGGTGAAATCCTCTAAGAAATTTTCAGAAAAATCTTAAGATTAACTTCGGGACAAATGATCACAGGAAATTCTGAAGAAATTTTTGAAGGGATTCTATGCAGAACTCTGGAGGAATTTCGAGAGAAGTCTTTGAAAATCCGTGAAGGATTCCGTGGAAGAGCTCTGGGAGAAATTTTTGGAAGATTTTTCGGAGCTATTTATGATGATATCTGTCGACGAATTTTTGGAAGAATTATAGTACAAAATCCTGAAAAAAACATGATATAGATAGAAGAAATTTCTGACGGAATCCTAAGAGAAATCAATGGAGGAATTTAAGGAAAAATCTTGCAGAAATTTCTGATAAAATTCCTGTAGGAATCATCAGCGGAAGTTCAGGAGAAATTCTAGAAATTTTTTAGGAGTAATCCTTGTAGAATCCAGGAGGAATTTTCGACATAATTTTTGAATCCAGGGAAAAATCGGAGCAATTAAAACGAAGTCTCGAGAAAAATTGTATTAATCTGTGAAATATTTCCAATATTCTAAAAATGTTCCGCAAAACTGTTGAACATTCTAAAAAATCTTCAGTTTCAGTGCTGAAAAAAAAAAACCAAAACTAAAGTCACATCGACGACTAAACTTTTTCATGCATAATTACTTGTTGATTCGAAAATAATTCAAGTAGAACAGTATGAAAGTCGAAGCTCGTATTATATATAATAAGTTTTATAACTACTTAGTTACGAGTTTGATATCATAACAAATTTTGCTCTCCGATTATCATCAAACACGTATTATTATTCGAATTTGTTATTGAAATATTTTACGAATTCACTGTTATTAAGTTGTTATGGAAACTGACAAAACAAGTTATGAAATTGGTTTTCCAGGAGCTTTTATTTGTTATGATATTTGTTATTTTGCCGCTTATGAAAGACTAGTTTATGACATAATATGTTATGTTAATATCTTAAAAATAATCGATTTTATTATTCAGTTATTTTGTCCAAATAACACAGCTCCTTATGCTCGGGTAACCAACTAAGCCACAGCACAAGCTACGATTCTACGGTATAGAAAGTCAAACTGGATTCGAAGCACCACCCTAACCAAGTTCGTCTTTCGATCTCTCCTTCGGCTTTTGATGTCAATCTCCAGCACTCTCGCATATGATCAACAAGTGTGAACGTATTGTTTTAAGAATGTTGATATTAAACTGGGAAACGTGATATTCTCGGCCTTTAATAGAGCAGCGAGAACGATATTGTCTCTACATCCGACGGTTTCGGTAATACATGTTTCTAACTAGACACAGCAACCAGAAGGTTACCACATAATAGTACCAGAAACCCATTGCAAGTTGAAGATTTCTGAACTTCAGGTCATACCATCCTCTCAGCCAAAAGCTAAACATGGCAAAGAATTTCGCTAGACGTGTCTATCAACTATCCACGGATCTAGACGATCGTGAAAAAGCAAGAATAATCGATGTACAGCTGAAACTAAACGATTATCCAAAACCGCTACGACATAGGATCGCAAACAGTATAAATGAGCACGTAGATGAACACCAACAGTTGCCACAAAACCTGGAATATACCTACCGTCGCATTCCACACCTGTCGAACAGAATCGACAGGGTTCCGAGATTACGGCAGCATACGACTTGCAAAATACAACATTCGGTCAACCAGGGAGACCGAATATACGGTTATAACACTCTGGAAAAACTGCTGGAACAAGGAAGCAAACGACTCACAAATTGTTGCTCTAGATGAGAAAACTGCACTGATGAACCACAGCATCAACAAACAACATCGATTCGATGTGAAAAAAGTGAAGATATTAGACAAAAATGTAAACACACACACACACACACACACACACACACACACACACACACACACACACACACACACACACACACACACACACACACACACACACACACACACACACACACACACACACACACACACACACACACACACACACACACACACACACACACACACACTATAGTTTCTCGAGATGGGCCACAAAGCAAGTAACAAAAATTGTGTAAACAAAAGAACAGACACTGAAGGCCTACATGCAATCTACGCAGGAATAATTTACGAAATAGGAAATTTAAACAGAACACGAAATAGGCATGACCCACACCACAACACATAATTCCAGATGGTCCAACACTAATACATACTCAAGCAAAAGTTAGCGAAAACAGCCACAAACTGTGTAGGTCAAAAGCGTAGGCGATAAAACAGTGCGGTTATAGCATAAAACGCGAGGCAAAAAGCTAGATTTTTATAGCAAAAAGCCACCCACGATACAGTAGCTCGCAAAAATTTCGCGGCACATGCAGTAAGTAGAAAATAGTTAAAACCAGACAAAACTATATCTAAGATGTCATAATGTCCACAGCCGAAACGGGCGCCATCTCGAAAACCATGCACCTAGACTATCCGATGTAGAGCATTACTATACACGTACAAGAGAACGTTACCTCTGTAAGTAATAGGGTGAGTCAGAAATCATGAACTGTAAATTAATTTTCAAAAATTTTAGAATCCTTGAAAAAGGTAAAATATATTACCGAAACCGTCGGATGTAGAGACAATATCGTTCTCGCTGCTCTATTAGACTGCAAAGGCCGAGAATATCACGTTTCCCAGCTGAGGTTCCATAGTGGACAAGCAACCATTTCCGTTGATATTGAAGCTCGACTGACACATACAGTGCCGGACAAAACAATAAGACCAACAGCCATTTTTCATACAAAATGGCCAAGTTTGACGATGTGATGCTCGGTTTATAGTGAACCGATTTAGCTGAAATTTTTACAGTTGCGGAGTTACGGAATGGAGTTACGTGAATTTTAATTTGTACTTAATTGATTGAGTTCTGTTCACTATATCAAAAGTTACAGATATGTATACGAAACGACAAAATAATAGGACCACTTTCAGATTGCAATTACCAAAGGATATATGAAAGTATCTGATGCTTGATGATTGATAAACAAGTACTAAAATTAAGGATGACATTTAAACTTGGGGACATTGTTATTGAATTGACTCCAAATAACCATCATAACAATCTGGTGTTATTGTTTTGTGTTTTGTCGCACCGTATATCTGTAGCTTTGGAACAGAACTCAATCAATTTAATAAAAATCAAAATTCCCGTAATTTCATGTCGGCTGTCAAAAGTTCAGCCAAATCGGTTTTAGAAACCGAGTACCATAGCATCAAACTTGGCCATTGTGTATACAATAGGACCGGTGGTCTTATTGTTTTGTCCGACACTGTAGTTCGTGCAAGCTCAGTATGCATTGGATCCATAGTTACCGACAGGATCAATTTGAACCAGATTTCCGATTAGGAGCTGGACTTTACACTGATATAATTATAATGTTTGAAATGTTTGGACATTCATGTACGTAACAGAAACATGTGTTTGATGAACAAATTGAGATTTAAAGGAGATGGTCAAGTGGCTGCGTAGCTTGAGCAATAGAAGCGCCCGTCTAACAAACTGTGAGTCGTGGTTTCGATTCCCACTGGAGCCCGTGGAATTATTTTCGCAATTAATATCACAATTCGTTCATCAAAAACGTGCTTCTGTTGTGTGCATGAATGTCAAACCATATCAAATATTGACACTGGAGTTAACTGAATTGCAGTCTCTCTTGTGCGCCTACACCTGCTGCTCTTTATATGATTCTACTAGAATAGATAATGGGTACATATAGGGCTGATATGACTGAATACCACGGTTGTGGTTGGTTCACACGCATAACTGGACGCGAATCCGCTGAACGGTTGACCCAGAGGAGAATCGCCGATGATCCTACAGACGGATGGATGTAGGATTGGTTGTACCATGGTCGAATACCGCGGATTAACGATGGGAAGATTGTCCTGAAAGATGATAGTGGGCTTTTTCATCTATATAACCCAAACTTATCTTGACTTCCCAGGAGCGGAGGCCGTGTATTCCTTGAGTAAACCCAAAGTCCTAGCAATAATCTTGTCACGTTTGCGTGTTCATTTGGTCTGATTGAAGACTTCGGACAGATACGGAGTGAACCAATTTTACTCAGACTTGTTGGAAGAATTTTACCAGTACCATTTCTGCAGACATGTTTGATGATCCCTTCCTCTACGGATTTTTCCAGGATTCCAGGAAAGTATGTTTTGCTTGAAATTACTTGCAGAGTTTATCCATAAGTCTCTTACGATTTTTTTCAGTGTATAAAGGGTACACTACAAGGTATTTCTTCAGGTATTCTCCTAGGTATTATCCTAGGCATTCGTCCAGGATTTGCTCATAAGACAAATGCTTCAGGATTTTTCCGCGAATTTCTAAAAAAAAACTAGAAATTCTTTTAGGAATATCTCCAAAGGTAAGTAAAAAGAAAATCGGGTTAAGTACTGTTCCTTTTAATTCCACTAAGAATGTGCATCCTATGACAGATACGTATTTAGACCTCAACTATAAGGTCGTCTTCGGTGTCTCGTACTTGACTCGACTGTACCTACGAGACGACCTTACAGTTGAAGTCGAAATACGTATCTGGCAAAGGATGCAAATTCTTGGTGGAATTAAAAAGATCATTCATTAACCCAATTTTCTCTTTATTTAAAGGTATTCCACTAACACGCCCAGGTTCATCATCATCTCCAAAGGTGTTTTTTCTTTGGGTTTCTTAAAGAATTTTTCAGCAATTTTTTGGAGTTTCTGGGAGAACTGCTGAAAATCCCTGGAGAAATATCTGAACAAATTCTGCAAGAATCTCTAAGGGCATCCCTGGAGATATTGATGAAGGAACCGCAAGGGCAATTTATGGAAAAAATCATTGTAGGAATTTCTAAATAAATCACTAAAGAATTTTTTCGAAGAATTCTTTGGAAGTATTTCCGAAGCAGTCCCTTTAGGTGTTGTAAAGAAATTTTCAGAAGAATTTCTATAAAAAAAAACTCCTTGGAAGAAGTTTAGAAGAAATCACTTGGTGAAATTTTTGAAGAAATTCCTAAAATTGAAAGGATGGTTCTCCTCAAAGGAATTTCAGAAAGAATCTTAGCAGGAATTTCTGAAAGAATCTCTAAGGGGTTCCGTGATCAGGAAGGTGGGCTCTTCCCGGAAGTGTCAGTTTGAATCCATCGTTCCTTTAACGTATGAGTGCACTTCAGCGCACCCCACATTTGGGTACAAGGATTTTAGGTAGTGAGTAAACCTCAGTAAAATCCCTGTAGCAATCATAGGCAGTACTTTTGAATGAATCTTTGGATCTGGAGTGATATCCGAAGAAATCCCCGGGAAACTCTTGAAGGAATCCAAGGAGAAGAAATTTAAGAACTTTCTAAATAAATTTTTCGGTTAATTACACTAGTTTACAAAATAAAACGAAAGTCGTGAACTTCTATCAACGACCAAAGTTTTTGAAGCATAATTTAGCGCTGATTTCGAAACCGTGCTTCAAAAAATTTAAAGTAGAACAGTTTTTGAGTTTTAGCTCAATATCGAGTTTCACAACTTTTTAAAATATGGAATTTAATAAAATTCAAATATCTTGCGTTTTGTTCAACCAATTTTAAATCTTTTTCCATAAATTAAAAGCTGAATATAATACCATTCGATCATCTGAATGCAGGTTTTGCGTCGGATTGATGAAATTCAAGATATTGGCGAGTATTGGGGACGATCTCCTTAAATTTTAGCTAATTTTCCAAAAATATATGAAGAAATGTATTTTTTTCAATAAGAAAAAAACAATTTAAAATTTTTTTCTCAACGTTTATTTGACATATCATATGTAGGCGAGTTACAGTAAAAAAATCAGCCCAATCGGAGCATTGGTTACGGAGAATGAAATGTATGAAGTGAGCAACTTTGCTTAAAAATAGAACAAAAATCGATTTCAAATCATCAACCTTGTATGAAAAGTCGAAAAAAATTCCGCTCTACTGTAATTTTTTTCCTTCGCGTTTTCGAACTCAGGGCATGATTCTACACCAAAAACGATCATCAGCTTACCGAGTTCAGAAATGCTGTAAACTAGTGTTATTGCCGGATTTCCTAGAAAAAAAAGGAATTTATAGAAAAATTTCTGGAGAAATCCTTTAATAAAACTATTGGAGGATTTTCTGAATATAAACATGGTAAAATCTGTGGACGAATTTCTGAAATAAAAAATGCTGGCGAAACGTATAGATAAGCGTCTGCAAAGATCCATAGGCAAAAAAAAATCTGAAGGAATTTGCGTAGAAACTGCTAGTAAATATGTTTCAATAAATTTCTTAAAGAATCCGTGGAGAAATCATTGGAATTCCTTAAAGGAAATGCCAGACATCGAGAAATATCTAGAGGAAATCCTCAAGGAATCTCTGTTTGAACTTATGTAGGAATCTCTTGAGGAATTTCTACCTGAATCACTAAAGGTTAAAATTGCCAGAATCTCTGGAGGAATTTCTACAGGATTTTCTGAACGAATCTCTGCAGATATTTCTGGACACATTAATTTCAATGGAAGCCCCAAAATAATTCCTGAACAAATCTCTGTTGGAATTTCTGGAGAGATACCTAAAAGAATTTCTGAAAAAATATCTGGAAAGTTTACTGAAGAAACAAATGGGAAAATTATTGAAAAATTTTTGAAATATTTTCTAAAATATCTGTGTAGAAAACTCTGAGGGAATTCCTAGAGAAATTTCCGAAGATTTTTCTAAAGTGAATCCCCAGATGAATTTCTCAAGTAATTCCTGGTGGAATTTCAGAAGGAACCCATAGAAATATACATAAAAGAATTCTTGGAGAGAGAATATCTAAAGGAAGCCCTAGAGGAATTTCTTAAAGAATTCCTGGAAGAGTTTATGAAAAAAAAAAATGCCAGAGGAGTTTCTGGAGTAAGTTCTACTAAAGGAATCCAGGAATTTATTTTTGGTAGACATCCATCCAAGTCCTTGGACTTGGAATCCTTGGACAAACTTATGGAGGAATCTCATAAGGAATTTTTGAATGAATCTCCGAGGAAATTTCAAAATGAATAACTGGAAGAATTTCTGGAGTAATCTTTATAAGAATTTGGGAAGGAATCTGTGGAAGATTTTCTAAAGAAATCCTTGGAGAAATTATTGGAGGAGCCTTTGACTTTCTTAAAGAATCACTAAATGCATTTCTTAAGGAATCAGTGGATGATTTCTTGAAAGAATTCTCAGATGGATTTCTGAGAAAATCTAATGAAGATTTTTTTTAAAGAAAACCCCGGGAAGCTTTTAGATGATTTTTTGGAGATACTTCTGGAGGATTCCCCAAATTCCGGTGGAAATTCTAAAGGAAATTCTGAAGCGATGCATGTAAGGTGTTCTAAAGAATTTGCAAAAGAAATTCATGGAAGAATTTCCGACTTTTTTGGGAGGATTAGGGAAAGCACAACATTTAGAAAAATGGCACAGGTAACTTTTCTTATATTTATATGGTTTCACAATTGCACAACATTTCGTAAAAAAATCACATGAGCAATCACTAAAGACAACATAAAAGGCTCTTCCACCCTTCAAAAATCATAAAGCGGCTCTTTTGCTTAAACGATGAGCGCAATCAATAATCAATGTATCAGGATGGAAGTTTTTCTTTTGTGGGCGCAACAATATCAATTGAATCAATTTACCATTCCATAAAAGAGCTTTTTTTACACCTGTGGTTTGCAAACATATGAAATACGACATAGCAGATTTTTTAATATTTGGAAAAGCGAAGGAAAAAAATCCAATATCACAAAAGATTTAAAGCCAACTTTGAGATCTACGGGTTTCATGACGAAGAGAACAAATCTACCAAAAATACATAAGTTCCTCTACATGAGAGCTTCCAGCTCGTACCCAAAGGAGGGCTTTTGGGGATTGAGACCTAATATTCCATATAGTAGGCGCCCCCCTCCCCCTGCGTGCGCGTCATGGCCGCCTTTTACTAAAAACACGAAAAATCCCACCTTTGTCGCTTTTTCTGAGGCTGAAGGACACAAAAACATCGAAAAAAAAACACCAAGGCAATTTTCTCATATTTACAGCCCTTCCAAAGAAAAACGATATAGTGCAACTATATGTCGTGAAGCTTGGTGGATTTGTAGTTTATCGAAAACTAGCTGTACCCGGCAAACTTTGTCTTGCCTACTGCGTTTTTTGACGTTTGAAGTCCCTAGCCAAGCGCCCAAGTCCCCGTTCCAATTGTATGAAAACCCGATTTTCAAAAATTCTAAATTTTCCCATGTATTAGGCCTCATAAACCTTCCTTGGGTGAAAACTAACAGAACAAAACTTAGACGACTCAAATCGGACCATCCGTTCGCAAGTTATGCGCGGTCCCACGTATGCCACTGCATTTATATATATATATATATAGATAATTAGACCAGTTTTTTATTTATTTTGCCATTAGGATGACCAATTTTTAGATAGAGTGGTCCTAAAAATCAAGGTTTTTAAAAACTAAAATTTTTCAAAAAATCATAACTTTTGAATTGTAGTTTCAGAAAAAATACATCGAAGGGGCCGAATTATGTTTAGGTGCAAAAAAATGTGCAATTATGTAAGTTTTTTCACGTTTTCATGGTCTCGGGACCAAAGGGGTACCCTGGTTTTGAATTTTTATCAGGAAATTCAGGAAATTTGGCTTAAAATATCAAAAAATCTGAAATGTATGTTTCTTAGTTTTTGAGATGTGGTTTTTTTGAATATAGAGAGTCATACATTTTAACACTAGCTGCTCTAAAATTGGGTTTTTAAATTTTGAAAAATGTATTGATTTTTTTAATTTATACGAAAGAGCACATTTTTCTGAGCCATTATGATTTTTTTCAGATTTTTATAACTTCATTTTGGTACCTCAAATCAATTTCAAAGAGATTTTGTGAAATCACCTTTTGACAGTTGGGCAACTGTTTGACAGCTCCGGCCAGTACAAACTGCAACGAGGGGTGATTCGACAAATCGCTCCCATACAAACTTCAAATTGATTTTCAAATAGGTTCCCGGGCACCAAAATTCATGAAAATTTGGATTTCGGCTCAGTTTGGCATGCCGATTCAGAATATGGAATTATCTCAACACCGTTAAAGAAGCCAATTGGCTGATATTGTAAATCCTGATAAAACTATGCCTTGTATTGCCCTTTTGGAATGAATCGTAATGTTTTTGGTATCCATAGTTTTATAAGGATTCAAAATATATTCAAATTTAAAAAAAATTTTTGTATGGGAAAATTTGGCAATTATTTTCAAAAAATCATATCTCAAAAACTAAAAAAACATACATCTCTGATTTTTGATCTGTTACCCCAAATTTCCTAAATTTTCTGATAAAAATATGCATCAAAACATAGTTTGGCCCCTTCAACGTATTTTTTTCTGAAAACTACAAATTCTATAGCTTTCAAACAAAATAAAAAGATGTGTGTTTCGAGGTTTGTTGATTTTTTTCGGTCACCGAAAAAAATCAACAAATCTCGAAACATAAAATTCAACGGTGACGAAAAACCCCACAAAATAAAAAGAAGTTTAAAATCGGTTATCTGATTCAAAAGCTATGCTGTCCATAATCGCATAGTTGACGTAAACGCAACTGTATTTTTCAACACACTTTTGAAATTTTAACAATGAATAAACACACTTTTGAAATTTTAACAATGAATAAAATTTTAAGATTTTTTTCCCGTTGACATCTAGCCAGTGATTAAATCATGTGCTCTGTTGAATAAAACTGGTCACAATTATTCACATGCGATAGATATTAGCTTGGAAATACTGACATTGTCAATGGTGGTTACGTCAACTATGCGATCATGGGCAGTATGATTTTTTGAAAAAAATTAGTTTTGACGTAGGACTACGTCTCTCTTTTCTATACCGGGTGTCATTTCAAAATTCTGAAAATCGAGACCGTTACGTTTGCAGGGGAGATTTTGAACGCCTATTACTTAGTTATTTATGAATTAATTTTCGATATGTTCTCATCAAATGATAAGAAATATTACCAGCAATTCTGCAAATAGGAGGAAACGATTGATTTCAATCAAACAACTATTGAAAATTAGTAAAAACTCGAGGCCTGTCTTAGCCAACCAATCACAACTAAGGGTATGCGGTATACCGAATGATTTCGCCAAATACACCTCGAAACGAAATTCCGCGGAATTCCACGGAATTCAGCTAGGCGAAATTTATGATTTTGAATTTCGTTTCGTTTCGCCAAATTCTAAAAATTTCGTCTCCAAAAAATAGATTTTGGCGAAATCAAACGGAATTCCGCGAAATGTCTAATAAATTTCGAAAACAAATAAATAGTTGTGACCAGTCGCTTCGCGATGTCCACTCTTTTTCAGCGACTTTCAGTCAAAACTCAGTTAATTAATTCATATAAGAGGAAAAACAACGAATATACTTAGCTAGATAGTAGGGTAATAAATACTTAAGACAAATATAAAATAAATAAATAGATTAAATAATAGAACTTATTTAAACCATGCAAATCTAAAACAAAAACCCATGCTATTCCATACGAGCTAGATTGGAGGACGGCAAACGGTCAAATTAAAGCCTAACACCAAATACAGAACACAATTTGTTAAATTGACACACAACACAGCACGACCACAAAACACCCCATGCAGACAGCGCCTGGTATCCGATGCAGTTTAGCACTTCGATAGCTACCAACCGTGGGAAAAGGGCTATTCGCCGGTTCTGAATGAGATCCAAGACCTAAGCTCGTCCACTTTCTGGTAGATCACGATAGAAGCTACAAGTGTTGGAAAGTTGTTGAGAAGTTATTAGCAAGTGTTGGGACGGGACTCGATCCTCCCAGGTTAGATTGGCAGTATACCTGTATAGTGAAGTTGCGGAAGAAGGCGGAAGAAGGAGTCCTTTGAAGACCGCATTAATCGATAGCGAGATCCATAGTGACGTGGCCAACAGTGAAGAGCTCCAGATTGGGACTGCGTAACGCATTCTCCGGACGAACTCCGGTGAAGCGTACCAGTGACGGGAGCAGTCGCCTTCAGCATCAGGTTTCGGGTGGATCACAGGCCCTGGAAACCCCCAGGCAAGACACGTGCGACGTCTACAGACGGGCCAGGAAATCCCACGCGGCCGTAGTGAGCGGACGAACAGTGGGCGGCAGGTCTCCAAGCGACTCGGCCAATCTGGGCCGGACAGGAGCAATACGAGCGCCAAGCGACAGCGTTACCGACCAGCGGATCGGCCAATTCCGGCCGGACAGGACACGAGCGCCTAGTGACAGCGGCACCGGCCAACGGGACGATCAGGCGGAGTTCATCAGGGCCCCTACACTAACACCACACACTTTCTGTAAGTACCACGTTGTTCAATAGGTAGGAGTTAGGACCGTAGGGACACTAAAGACTTTTAATAAAGTCGTCATTTAATAGACCATTCGTCGCTTTTCCCTCTTCTTGCAAAACCTCGGCGGAACTAGCCTACCCTGAGTGGGCTGGGAGTCTATGGGACTGAGCGGGCGTAACGAAGGTTAGTTACATAGTCTTAATGCCCACATCATCTATCGAAGATCTTGCTAATCTCAAGATACTCAAAAGTGTTTAAAAACATCTTGAATGGCGAGAAACAAACCACTCCCAGGTTCTATTATAAAGACAGAAACAATATCGAATATACTTCTTATCTTGGATCTACCATCAAGATCTTTCTCAATAGATATGCTTTCAACATTTGCGGTATGCGGGACCTTACTTAATATTTTGGTTGAATTTTGTGATTGAACCAAATGCTAAAAAAACGCGAGTTTAGTTCCTGTCGTCAGTTTAGAACCCCAACAGGAATTTTAAGCAAAGCAATTGAGATTATTAGGAACGGAAGATATAGGGTGTGGGATACACTAGCAAAAGTTCTAAGAAAACATGAAAGCTCTCCCAAAATATGTCTCTTGAAAAAAAATAATGAAAAGTTTTTCCATCAATTCTGTATGACGAAGCGTACACGGTTGAACTTTTGCTGATAAGAAATTACAAAAATCATGTTCGTCGTTTTGATTTTCATAGAGCTCTTTGAGAAAGTTTGCAGACACTGAAAAGAGTACTTTGGCGATATTTGGATGAATTAAAAAAACCGTAAAGGAGTTTTAAGATAATCCTAAATCATGTTTTCATTTAATTGTTCAATTTCTATTTAATATATGTTCAGGTGATGACATCGATGTTGGAGTTTGTAGTGGAATTCTGGAAGTATTTCTAGTGGAAAATAGGTGATCGTAGGGATTCATACCAATATTTTTTTGACGAATTTCTTCAAATACCTTCAGAAGTGAATTGAAAATGTCAAAAGGTTAGATGAGCACGACAAACTCTAACATCACTGTGCGGGCGACCAACTTTTATACTAAATTTCGGTAAGAAAATTCGTTTGTTAGTTGGATTTCATCACATTATTCATATACATACTCTGAGCTGGTGATATTAGGTGAGATTTTTCTCAAATGCATACATTAAATAGTTCTGGAAAATCTTTTTTATTTTTTTTTTCTTCAAATGTTGTAACACTATGTTTAGCCCTAGGTTCGCTGATTTCTAGACCTACAGCCTCGAATCGGAAGACCCGAAAGTAGAAGTCATATTTTGCATAGCTTTTGGGAGTGGTATTTGATCCCAAGTCCTCGGCGAAAAGGGCATGCACTTTAACTATCACACCAGGTCCACTATAGTCAAGATCTATCTGATAGAAGTTTTGACCTAATAACCTAGAGATGACTGTGATATATTTTTCGAATTCCAAGTTTGCGGATGCCTTCACATTTAATTTGCGCATGCATTTGTTAAGTACTCTTTTCAATTTCTATATGAGTTTTACTGGGTATTTTCTGATAAGTTCAATCATCTATGAATTTTTGGTTTAGATTTTAGGCTTTTTCTAGAAGGTACGCTATTCAACAAAACTTGATTGGTAAACATTTGGCTGATGCATCCATATCATTGCTCCAGGTTTCTGATAAACAATCGGCATTAGATTATCTTATGGCATAGTCGCAATGATATAACGTATTATTGGTGTGCTCTTATTAAGACATTCGAGCAATCTTATTAGGTTATTGGTGTAATTATTCAAATTTTCCATATAGATAAAAAAAAAAAATAAATCAAATATGAGTGGCACTGTAGCAAAAGAAGCAAAGGGATGAGGGTCTTTATGGAAATGCAATTCGAGCTGCCACAAACACGTAGTATCAACTCGCACAAAATTTATGTAACTGCAAAATTCCGCGGAACTTTTTCGGAAATTTCGTTTTGTTTCGAAAAATACCGAGCGAATTCGGATTTCGTATCGATCTCACGAAACATTTTTGAATTTCGTTTCGTTTCGTACCGCTTCGTATCAGAAATTTTATATTTCGTTTCGTTTCGTTTCGCCTTGAAAAAATCCTATACCGCATACCCTTAATCACAGCCAAGCATCAGAATGATGCTTGGCGACACGACGTAAGTTATATAAGTGGCGCACACCACTCATCTCGACCATTTTATCGGCACACACAGAAGCGGACGGACACGAATTTCTAAGCAGCAAGATCCCAAAAAAGATCCGCTTCAACGGATGAGTAAGCGGGTGGGACCGCCCTCTGTCCAATGAAACCTCGATTCTTTTCGGATCAATCGGCGACTGGAGAGCACAATCCAAAGGAAAATCCGCCCCGATGAACGATTTTTGCGAGTGGCGTCGCTTTCGTCCTTCGGGGCCTCGATTCTTTCAGGGTTTGATCGGCAGCGGCAGCAGCAAATCCACACGGAGAAACGCAGATATGCACCGTTAGCATACTTTTCAATTTGCCTCTCACTTCTTCTGCTGTAAATTTTATGCATTCATGTCATTTCGATCGGTTTACCCTAGCAAAGGGTGAACCGATCGAATTGCCTTCAATGCATACAAATTACAGCAGAAGAAGCGAGAGGTGAATAGAAAAGTATGCTAACGGTGCATATCTGGTTTTCTCCGTGCAAAGGAAAATCCGCCCCGATGGTCGATTTTTGCGAGTGGCGTCGCTTTCGTCCGACGGGGCCTCGATTCTTTCACGGATTGAATTAAAAATCTGTCTCGACGGATGAATAAGCTTGTACAATTGCATCTAGACGACCATTTTTTTGCCCTAAAAGTTTTACTGCTTTCCAAAACATCAACATTTCCATCCTATTATATTCAATTAGAAATGCACGAGCTAATTCTTTTCATATTTAGCTTGTACGAAATAAATACTTCAAAAGTGCATATTGTTTATTCGTAGAGCATTTGCATGCATACGATGATTAGTCCTACGTCAGATTGCGGTTATGTCTCAGACATTACCTATCCCTAGTTTTTAACCTTCACATACCCGACCTCCGACAACTCATTTTCAAAATGCTGGAATTTCGTCAATTTTCATCCGATTTTTTTGAAGTCGCCCTCAATGGATCATAGATTGGCGCAAGTTTATTACACTCAAATGACAATGCAATATCCGGAACCATTCCGGAGATATTCCCGATTGTACTGGTGTCAGGGAGTGGGGGAGGGTTTCTGTTTT
This sequence comes from Aedes albopictus, assembly GCF_035046485.1. Taxonomy (NCBI): domain Eukaryota; kingdom Metazoa; phylum Arthropoda; class Insecta; order Diptera; family Culicidae; genus Aedes; species Aedes albopictus. Next base: position 508,521,466 of record NC_085137.1, on the reverse strand, counting down.
GCCAAATGGTTAAAAGTGATTATTTCGTGTGCTATTGTTTTTGAGAGGCCCCCGCGGAACGTGTTTCAGGTGTTCCGGAGCGGCCATATCAGCTGCTACATACTGCAGTCATTTTTTTCTGCCCCATTCTCTCAAAATCAATAAGTTTGATAAGTCGCAAACCAGAAATGTCCCTGATGTCATCCCCTTGGAACCTATGCTAGATGTTCCGGGGTAACCATATTAGTTAGTACAGACTTCAGGGTATCGTTTCTGACTCAGTCATTCGTCGCACAACATGTTTTGAATGAAAACCAGAAGTGTCCCAAATGAGGCCCCCGTGGAACCTGCACGGTGATCCGGATAGGTCAATTTATTCAAATCTGGTTATCGCAGTTGTGTTTTATTGTTCGCAATGAAAATTCCGCTGAAAATCGATGGTTCAAACACAATAGCACTCGAAATAATCATTTTTAGTCATTTCGGCACCCTCCCTGACCGCAGTACAATCCGGAATATCTCCGGAATAGTTCCGGATATTGCATGACCACTTCATTGTAATAAACTTGCACTAATTTATGCTCGATAGAGGGCGACTTCAAAAAAATTGAATGGAAATTGACGAAATGTCAGCATTTTGAAAATGAGATGATGGGGGTCGGAACGTGAAGGTTAAAAACCTTGATTTTTAGGACCACCCTCTCTGAAAATTGGTCACCCTGAATGGGTGACAAAACGTCGAATGCCAAAACGTCGAATGCCAGAACGTCGAATGCCAAAACGTCGAAAGGACAAAACGTCGAAGGGACAAAACGTCGAAAGGACAAAACGTCGAAAAGTATGTATGTGTTCACAGTTCAGCGTGGATTTTTTTTTAAATTTTGTGTGAATTTAAATCGATCCTGTTGGTAGCCTGAGAGGGGTGGTGATACGGTAGATCCACCAAGATGGTAGGTTGACGAACTGATTAACGGGGACACACAAACATTGTCAAGTTATCTGGGGTCACTGCCCGAACGCTGAAGGTCAGTGTCAGTGACTCATTTTGCACTCTATAATGCTGCAGTTGAAACCACTAGCTGAGTAAAGATTATTGCGAGGATATTTAGCATTGTTGTACTAGTACCATATTCTGTGAATACCGGATGAATTGCGGAGCTAGTCAAAATCGCGCTATTTCAAGTAGAACTTCGGAACTCCTCCCACCCCATACGTTGGGATGGAAAATACCGGCAAGTCGTGCCGTAAACCAAACCAGACGCCCTTGAAGGAACAATGCACCCGATGATCACCATCGCCACTCTAAAAGTGCCAGAGATCCGGCAGATGATAGCTAGAGGCTAACATCGAAGTGCATAGGAGCCACCCTGAAGGAAGCTGTGACGTAATGCTAAAAATGTGTGGAAGGAAATTTGTGATAATGTGCCGCTCGCAGTGTTGCATTTGAACGCGATCAATTTGCGTTGAAGTTCAAAAACGGCACGCTGCGATCAAACATATTTGAACATTGTTCAGTTCAAAATTTGATCAAGAACTGCACCCGCAAAAACATGGCACCCTGGTACCTGGTAAACTTAAATGGTCATATGTCTGCAGTTTTTTCACAAATTCTAACAATCTTGGGTTGATTCGATTCAGAAAGTCACCCTCTATTGAGAGGGGGAACCAGTTCGGTCACCGTGGATTACCGGTAAATCCGCATTTCGGTGCAGAATCTTAATGCCCGATGCCAAAATGTCCCATTTCATTGTGGCGCATATATTCGCGCAACAACGCATGTATGCAGATGCGTCACAAAGTCCTAGGGCAGCACCTTGATTCGATGACACATCCAAGCTCAGTTCCTTTTTGGCTCGCGTTTAATTCAAATGCAACACTGGGTGCCAGTAGAAGGGGCCTCAAAGAAGTAAGAGAAGAAAAACCGGGAAAGTTCGGGAATAAATAATTTTACACTTAACGTGACGTGATGTGAGTTTTTTATATACGACAGTGCGAATATTCCCTACCCACGAAGAACTGGTCAAGGAACATGCTGACCCTGAGGTGTTGTTTCTGGGAGCCTCAGGAAGGCTTCCCTCTGTACTAGTTGGCAGATACAAGTGAAAGAATGAGTATACTTTTAAAGAATAAAGAACTCACTATTTGCTTAGATTACTCGTTTTCGACGTTTTCGACGTTTTGTCCTTTCGACGTTTTGTCCCTTTCGAAGTTTTGGCATTCGACCTTTTGTCTTTCGACGTTTTGTCCCTAAGCCCAGCATTTTGAAAATGAGATGATGGGGGTCGGAACGTGAAGGTTAAAAACCTTGATTTTTAGGACCACCCTCTCTGAAAATTGGTCACCCTAATGACGAAATAAAAAATACGGGCCTAATTATTTTCGATGAACTACAAACCCTACGATAATCGGAGTTGCACTATATCGTTTTTCTATGAAATGACTATGTATATCCAGTAGAGCGGAAACAATTTATAATTTCACTGAGAAACTATTTGCTCAGGGCAGGTGTACCAGTTATGGCCATAGTGATTGTTTATTTGGCCATAGGGGATATTGGGAAATTTTTCAAACTTTGAACCTTTATGAGCACGAACTTTCATTAGCACGATGTTAACTGTACCTTAATTTAAGACACGTAAACTGATGGATCGAGAGATGTGCGTAGTTCGAGTATCAGGGACACTCTCGAGTCCTTTCGAATCTCGCAGAGGGTTACGGCAAGGTGATGGTCTTTCGTGCTTGCTGTTCAACATTGCTTTAGAGGGTGTAATTAGGAGAGCGGGGATAAACACGAGTGGAACGATTTTCACGAAGTCCGTTCAGCTGCTTGGTTTCGCTGATGATATCGATATTATTGCTCGTAAATTTGAGACGATGGCGGAAACGTACATCCCACTAAAGAGTGAAGCCAGGCGAATTGGATTAGCCATTAATGTGTCGCAGACAAAGTACATGATGGCAAAGGGCTCCAGGGAGGAATCACCACGCCCGCCACCCCGAATTTATATCGACGGTGATGAAATCGAGGCGGTTGAAGAATTCGTGTACTTGGGCTCACTGGTGACCGCCGACAACGACACCAGCAGAGAAATTCAGAGGCGCATTGTTGCAGGAAATCGTGCTTACTTTGGACTCCGCAGAACTCTACGATCGAATAAAATTCGCCGTAACACGAAGTTAACTATCTTCAAAACGCTGATTAGACCGGTCGTCCTCTATGGGTACGAAACATGGACCCTACGTGCAGAGGCCCAATGCGCCCTTGGAGTTTTCGAACGGAAGGTGTTGCGTACCATCTACGGCGGAGTGGAGATGGAAGACGGGACTTGGAGAAGGCGAATGAACCACGAGCTGCATCAGCTGCTGAGAGAACCAACCATCGTCTATTCCGCGAAAATCTGGAGGTTACGGTGGGCGGGTCACGTAATCAGGATGTCGGATAGCAACCCGACTAAAATGGTTCTCGAGAGTCATCCGACCGGTACAAGAAGACGAAGAGCGCAGCGTGCTAGGTGGGTCGACCAAGTGGAGGACGATCTGCGGACCCTACGCAGAGTGCGGAACTGGAGACAAACAGCCATGAACCGAGTGGAATGGAGACGGCTACTATGTACAGCAGAGGCCACCTCGGCCTTAGCCTGATCGAACGAACGAACAAACTGATGCAAAACCTTGGCGGGGCCCGTGGCGTAGTGGTTATACGTTCACTTCATAACTGGATGGTCATGGGTTCAATCCCAGCCCCGGCACTTGCAATATTTCGTCAGTTGCTCTTCCCCCCGAGAGCGGCTGACACCTGACCCTCTTCTGAGCATATGCTCTAACGGACCCAGAAACCTGGATATCGGCTAACGGCTACTCATAATGGACACCCAATCGGACTGGATAAGGAGCAAGAGCCACACATCAACATCCTCGTACTCCTCATTCTACCGTGGACAGGATAGAAAAGTGACAGCAGCGCAAAGGCAACCAGTTCGATATAGCACAGTTGTAGAATGTAGAATAGAATACATTTAGGCGCTGCACTTGCAGATACCAATTGGAATCGCTCACGCAGTGCCCTAGTGGACAAAAGAGCTGTAAATTAGGTTAAGTTGCTGATGAATAAAAACAACTGATGCAAAATTATATAATAATTTTATAAATTGACCTCAAGACCTGGGTACTCAATGAGTAACTTTGTGTAATCTCGATGACACCACTGGAAAAGACACAAACCAAAAAACTTTCGGAGATTTTGTGCATGGTGTCCCAACAACTGGATTTCTAATGCGGTGAAGTCACCAAGGGCCGATTGTTACAGAATTTCGAGAGTGAAAGCGGAAGTGATTCGACAACACTTTCTGCGTAGATTTGCTCTTAGAAGGTTTATATTCTTCTGTCTCATTAAGAAACCAGAGGTGGCAAGTGTCATGAAATTTCATAGAAATTAACCTTAAATTTTGGAAAATGAATACGGTAAGCGCGCGGGTATTCAGTAAGACCATGCCAATCCGGAGACGGCGGGCTCGATTCCCATTCCGATCAGGAATTTTACTCGACTTTCCTGGGCATGTTGTGCTTGCCTCACATGCAATGGCAGGCAAAGAAGATCCTTCAATTAACAACTGTGGAAGTGATCAAAGAACACTAAGTTGAAGAGAGGCAGGTCAAGTTTCAGTGGCCAGTAGAGCCACAAAGAAGAAGAAGAAGATGTTGAGGGTAACTGGTTCGATTCCCGTTAAAGAAATTTCCTTGACTTCCTTAGACATAGAGCATCTTTGCGCCTGCCACACGATGTACGCATGAAAAATGGCCATAGACAGAGGAAGCTCTCAGTAATAACTGTGGAAGTGATCATAGCAAACTAATTTGAGAAGCAGGCTTTGTTTCAGTTGGAACGTTACATCAAGACGAGCAAAAACATGACATTTCCATGACTCTTTAATAAGTAATGGAAACATTGTTCCTGAGAATTCGTTCAAATGAGATGTATCGCCAATGGATGACAAAGCCGTATGATCTCCTATTTACTTTGCTTACCAATTTGCAATTTTTCGAATCATCGAACAACACTATTCAAAAAGTTATCAAATTTGATTCAAAACCTAATTCTATTCGGATTCTGCACCACTCACGACGGTCACACGACAGAACAGCATAAAAACTAGAACTTCCCACAGTTCCAAGCCATTCGCCGGTGGTTGGCGTTTAGCAACCTGCCACAAGGTGTTCTCCGTCACCAAAGCAGAAGCGGATCGGGTCGGGTGCCACTAGCTGCCCGCCAGTCGGTGGTGGTGTGCTGGTCTCAGTGTTGCAGAAATTGCTCGCAACCCGAGCAAAAAATCGAATAAAAGTGAACGGAATGCAAATAACCTGCTTGTAATGCAGCACACATAGAACGACGGCCAACACTGCCACTGCCGGATCGGTAGCATGCAAAACTGCCTTCGTCGTCGTTGGCGTCGTCGCACCCGTCATTGCAGTTGGGGCACGGACGGTATGCATTCCACAGGAAAAGGGCAGAAAATCAACTTACCTTTTATGGGAACGAAGCTGCGGCACCAGCTTGAATGAACTTTTCCCTTCGGTTGCCTGGCGCTCGGTCTGCCCACTACGAAGCGCTCGAACTCTGCGAAAGAATTCATATGCTGTGAGCTGTCGTCCTCCGCGGCAGAGTCTTGGGATGCCCCGGTTGGATTAACACCAAGAATCTGCACTCTATCTATTCCCACAATAGCACTGATGAACACTAATTAAATTGGGAACTTTTTTCTGCACTGCACATAGGATCCTTAATTATTAACTTGATCCAGGAAGCTCATAATTGCTACTATCTTCAAAAACACCATGCAGAGCTCACCCCTCTGCATTTGCTTCTCTTCTATCCACACACTTTCCGAAACCAACTCCACCCAAGAACGCATATAATTGGTCCCGATGTGTACACAACTAGCAATTTGTTACAAGAAAGTTGTAGCTCCCAGCGAACCGGATTATCGAAGACCCATAATCTGGATGCTGCCCGGCCTTCTCTACCCGGTTCGCATCAATTTTTTTTTGCCCTCCCGGCTGCAACTCTCACACGTATTGCAATTCAATTCACTGGAAGCCACATAGCGATCCACTTAATCGACGACCCAACCTGTCAGCTGTAGCGAAATATCTAGGTGACGTACGTCCGCTGTCGATGTTCCCCGCGTGCGATAAACCCATCCATACACAGGTGACGGATGATAATCGCGAAACCGCGCTACGCGCCACTGCATGAGTCACCCAACGACGAGACCGTGCTTATTGTTGTGCTAAGTTCGCATTATCGACCGACACAAATAACGTGCGCGCGAGCGTTGAAGCTGGATAGAGCAAACCGCGAACATCCACGGTGCGCGGTGGTGCAGCAAGTCGTTGCTCAGCCGCGTTCCGATGCAAACTGGAGAACTAGAGGATGGAATCGTCGTCGGCGACTGCGTGATGGGTTCGCGTCGTCGTCGTTCGCGTGGCTTCGGCTTCAGGTGGTTCCGCAGCTCTCTCTCGGGCACGCGGCATGTGCAAACAGCGCAGCGGGGCGGCAGGTGTGAATGCAAACAGTGCATTTTATGTGTTGGTGAGGTGAGAGAGTAAAAAAAAGCTCCCGCTGAGAAAGTACAGCGATTACTTGTGAGGTTGTCGATATTCATGCATTCCTCCCAGGTAGCCTGTAGATGTAGAATTGGAGAAGTCGGAGAAATGAGATAATTGCGCGATCGGGTAAGTGTGAATCACTATGCGTCATGTGGTGAAGGGCTTCGCTTAGTGATTAGACTACTGACTGATGCTGTTGCTGCTACTGCTACCTACTAGGGAATCGCGCCACTTGGGCGGTGGCTTCTATATTCGTCTGTTTTCCACTATAACTCAGTCAAATTTGAACCAATTGACACAGCTTTTGGAATGTGGTGAGATAGGTATAGCATCTACCAGTGTACAACATTTCAAGTCAATTGTTTCAAAATTGACTGAGTTATAGTGGAAAACAGACGAATATAGAAGCCACCGCCCAAGTGGCGCGATACCCTACGAGGAGAGTGGTGGGTGTGGCCGAGTCACGATTATGAATTGTAAACTGTATCATTTCGGGAGTTGCGTGATGATTTCCGTGAGATTGATTGATGATATGTTGCATTTAAAATGCACACGTTTTTGTGGGAGAAGGTTGTAAACATATAGTAATGAAAGTAAAATCAAGTTTTCTTTTTTTGTTCTTGATGACAAATTATATAAAACGTCTCGCCGAAACGAAAACTCGCCTAGCACCGGACAAGCCTAGTTTCTTTCATTACTGTTGTCGTTGCACGTGGAGATCACTTTGGCAGACGGATTCGGCCACGTCCTGACATTACCGATGTCTGGACGTCCTGATAAGTCCTTTGACCACTACCTGGTGATGGTAAACACGAGCTAAAATCGCTCCGTGATTTTTAACATACGATACCGATGGCCGCCTCGGTATAATCTGGAGCGACTGAAGTAACCGGATGTCGCCACCGCATACGTGCAGAATTTCTAGATAGCGTTGCCGGACGAGGGCTAGCTCGATGAAGCCCTTCTCAAGGACTGCTGGAGTACGATAAAAGCAGGCATCAACAACGCAGGTGAGATCAACTTTGGGTTGTGCAACGAGGAACGATTGGTTCGACGACGAGTGTAGAATTCTGGAAGAGAAGAACGCAGCGATGGCTTTCATGGTGGGACTCGGTAGCCCGTGGAATGATATAAAACACGGGTTCCCAACCGGTGGTCCGCGGCCCCCTGGGGGGCCGTGAAGCCAGTCTAGGGGGGCCGCGATGCTACCCAAAAAAATTCCAAATTATATCAATTTTTGATTTTGTATACCAAAAGCTACAATTTGAGGAACAAATTTTCAGTATAAAACGCCTTCAAAAGAAAAAAAATTTCGGCTACGCCGCTATTTTTCAGCTATGATTCAAATTGAATGTTCATGACATCATTTTTACGAAATGTGAGTGTCATTAATCGTCGAAATTCCCTCCGACAGTAAATTTCTAGCACGTCATTGTACCTAAAAAACTCGGTTTCGTTCATATAATTCATATTTTTTTTTCTAAAAATTTTCATTGGGCCGCGGATGCTTTGACAATTTTTAAAGGGGGTCGCCACCTCAAAAAGGTTGGGAACCCCTGATATAAAAGAACGCGGAAACAGCAGACCTGCCTCTCGCGAAAAAAAAACACCTAGAAAAAGCGGAGTTCGAACAAATAGAACTGCTGCACCGCGTTCACAAGCTCCACCAGAAGCTTAACGCACCCCGGCAAAGGCCGCGAGCTGAAATGTGCAGGGATAAGAACGAGAGTCATGCGTGAGGTGATCGAGAGGTGAACGCAACACTACGATGATCACCTGAATAAAACGGGAAACGCAGACATGGAAGACCAAGGAAGCAGAAGAAATGACTCCGTCAGCAGGAGCAACAACGAGTCAACTCCCACGTTGACGGAAGTTGAGGATGCTAGCTCAAGAACAAGAAGTCAGCTGGTAAGGGTGGAATCAGAGCGAAACTCGTCAAGATGGAGCTAGAAAAGTTGGCCACCTGCCTGCAACGGCTAATAGTCCGGATCTGGAAGACCGAACAGCTTCCGGAGGAGTGGAAGGAAGGAGTCATATAAGAAAGATGACAAGTTGGAGTGTGAGAACTTTCTTGCGATCACAATTCTAGATGTCGCCTATAAAATACTATTGCAGATCATTTTCCATTGTCTTTCACCTTAAGTGAATAAGTTTTTGGGAAGTTATCAAGCCGGCTTCGTCAATAGTCGCTCGAAAACGGACCACATCTTCACAGTGCGGTAAATAATCCGAAAATGCTGCGGATACCAGGTCCCAACCCACCATCTGTTCATCTATTTCCAGGCGGTGTACGACAGTGTCGACCGCACAAGCTCACTAGACTAGTGAAAGCAACGAAAAACTGTATAAAAACTGCATAAGGGATTGAGGCGATCTATCTAGTTCCTTCGAATCTTGCCGGAGACTGCGATAAGGTGACGGTTTCTCATGCCCGTTGTTCACGGTGGTAGAATTGTACACCCGCTTTAAAGGTGAAGCAGCATGGGGTTTCAGGACAGACTTGTTAGAGTCCCAAAATGGCCGCCACAATGGCCGACTTTGGCACCTACTCACGATTTCGAGGGCACAAATTTCTTCGTAAACAAAACCAGTACACCTGATCTTCTTATTTTAAGCTTATTAAGAGTGAGCAAGAACAGAATAATGAAATGCACTGTTGTTTGAAACTTACTTCGTGAGATTTGTGCGTTTGAAGTTCTGATGCACCGCTGAAGCGGGATTTCATGACGTTTGTCCTTCAGGGGGCTCAGAGGCTCACAAAGGCTTTTGGAGGGTTTCATTGGGGTTTTGAGAGAATCTCTCTAGATTTCCAGAGCCCTTAGGAAGCTTCAAATGATTTCCAGGGGCTTTGGGGAGGTTTCAGATGGTTTGAACCCCTTTGAAGCCGGATTTTTTTTATTATAGTTTTTTTTACGTTTTTCTGTAGTTTATGTGCTAAACAGCATAAAAAGGGTTTGATGCAGAATATTTATTTCTGAATATCGTAGGTCATCCAAACTATCCTTGAGTTCACATCCTAAAGTGTACGGGTGTAACGGCAACTTATTTCATTATACAAAGCTACGAGATTTATAATCTATCATGTCCAGTAAGTCTTCTGAAAGTTCAATAGACAGTATAAGATCTGTCGGGATATCCTAGGTCATACAAACTATTCTTGAGTTTAAATTCTATAGTCTACGGGTGTAACGATAGCTTCTGTCATTATACAAAGCTGCGATATGTAATCTATCATGTCCAATAAGCCTTCTGAATGTTCAATGGACATCATCAGATCAGCTACGGTCATCCAAACTATTATGATGTTTGAAATCTAGCATCTACAGCAATTGCAGTATCTGTTTTGGCTATATAGAGTTATGTTGCATAATCTATTATACTTACTGGAGAATATAATCAGAGACAGTGATATAGCTTCGGGATATTCAGAATCGTACACACTAATCTGCAATTTATTACATGGAATCCACAGTCGTAATAATATCTAGTTTGCTGTTTTGGTTTCACAACATTCCAATCGTAATGAGTGTTTCTAATTCATTTATTAAGCCTTACTTCCGGATGCTAGGTTCGTCGTAGAGCACAGCGAGCTCGTAGTTCATTCTCCGCCGCCACTCACCGTTCTTCTGCAAAGCGCCAAAGATGGTCCTAATTACCCACGCTTGAACACTTTGAGTGCTTGCATGACCTTCTCGGGTTCAGGTGTCGTTCTCGTTATTGAGAAACTACTGCCATAGCCATAAATTGTGAAGTTCTGAACTCCAAGGTAGTAGGGTAAGGGACCCCTTTAGAAGTGGATGAACAATTCAGCGAAAAAATAAGGTTCTCACTTCAAAATATGGATAATTTCAGTAGGCATTACGTAGAGCAACATGTTTTCTGTTGAGAAAGGCCAAACAGGACTCAAAATTGTTGTAGTAAATACAAGAAATATCAAAACTCCCGAAGAATCTCGGGCTTCTATTTTGGACCACCTGACTTTATTTTGGACCACCAAGTGCACATATTTTGGCTCACCAAATTAAACTTCAAATGATTGATGAAATGAAGGCCACCTCAGCAAAAATTTAAACATAGTTAACCTTTCAGGACGCGCGCCATCAGGCAGCTGAAACTGCACCGCGCTCGCGTGGTATACGACAAGCGAGGTTTTTTGGTAGTGTTGTACTTTTTACAACGGCGCGCGTCCTGGAGGGTTAAAACTACGTGAAGTTTACATCTTTTCTATTCATTTTTTGAGGCAGGGAACGTTTAAAAATTACGTAACGGTAAAAAGGTGAAATTTTGTTGCAATTGCCAGTTTTTATGCATTGTAGTACGATGTAAAAAAGGTTACGCAAAACGTGTATTCATTAACTCTTGCATGACGTCAGTCACCATACATAAATTACGTAACGCTTCATAGGAAGTGTGAAAGTCTAATGATTTTGCTAAATAGAAAGGCGTTCCACGCATATTGTAATGAGTGGAAAGGCCATCAAAAATAAAGTAATTTGAATGATACGTAATTTGTCAAACATACATTAGATAACACATTGTCTCAGTCATCAACTAATTGCCGAGCAGCACAACTTTTCTAAACTGGATGACTGAACACCTGAAAATTGAAAAGTTGTTAGAACAAATCGAACCCACAACAATCTCATTGTAAAATAAACGTATAACAACCCAGATCACGGGAGGTCTCAACTTATTCATTTTATCTGATTTCAGAGTAGGTGCATGAAATTGGCATGAATGTTTTCTCCCTTTAGAAGGAACTGGAGAGATGGATCTGACAGGTGGTCCAAAATATGTCCACATCTAATTATGTTGAACATATTTTGGCCATACCTCAAACCACCATTTTAGTAAATATTATCGCTCCAACGTGGTTAAGAACAGTTTATTTTGAGTTCTCACAAGGCCCTAACTACATTCACATGAAATAAATATTTATTTGTATAATTTAATACCTCTTCGAAACCGACTACAAATTTGTCACCTTCTTTGTTTTTGGTGCTTTTCCGTCCATTTCATTGGAAGTGAGAACATTTTCTCTATTTTTTATCTGAACAGCATATTTAACTGACATCCAGAATAAAGATCATCACATAGTTGAATACTTTTCGTGTTCCAATAAAAATGTACCAAGATTTAGTAGAGATTATGTGATAAATATCATAAAACTCCCTAGGTGGGCCAAAATCACTTCCCGGTCCAAAATACCTCCACTACCCTATGGCTGACCTGGAGTATCCATATTAGCCTGGTACACGGTTTATATGGGAAAATACAAAAAATGGAAAAACTCAAGATCCTGTATACTTTTTGAGTTCCACTTTGGTCCCATATCAACTGTGCAAAATTTCAGATCGATCGGAAAAACTATATTTTAGCGCCCGCCATTCTTAGTTTTTCATACGATTTACTATGGGGAAGTTTTACTCCTGCAAAGAAAAATCGCTAGGAGTCACCCCTAGATCCCCAAAAATAAGTAGACGAATGATTTCTGTAGAAAACTTCACTAGGAATCAGATCTCCGAAGACAGCAAATCGATGCGACGTTCGTGGAAAAAGTTATTAAGCCTCACCCGATCGATAAAATAACGAGATTTTATTATTTATTGTTATTCCTTACATGTTAAACAGCGTTTGCATGCCATTCGGTTTTCAGTCAATAACTTTTTTCGCATGCCTCAGATCGCTTTGCGGTCTTCGGAGGGTTGGTTTCTCGTAAAATTTCCAACAGAAATCATTCATCGATTTATTTTAAGGGGTTAAGGGGCAACCTGTGGCGATTTTTCTTTGAAAAAGTGATTTTCCCCATACTAAATCGTATGAAAACTTAAAATGGCTGGCGCTAAAATATAGTTTATCCGATCGATCTGAAATTTTGCACAGTTGATATGGGACCAAAATGGAACTCAAAAAGTGTACAGGAGTAAAATGTCTTTTTGTGTCCCATGCTAATCCATATATTGTCGCTAAAATCCACATTCCTAAAAAACGAGAGGTACTCAAGGTCGTGATGAGTCTTTTCGACCCACTTGGACTTGTCGCACACTTCCTCGTCCATGGGAAAGTAATAATTCAGGGGACATGGGCTGCTGGAACTGGGTGAGATGAGCCAATCAACAAAGATCTAGTCTAAAAATAGCGTTATTGGGTTGAACTCTTTCCAAAGCTCAATGAACTGAAGATATCCAGATGCTATTTCTCCTCGTTCCCATCCAGCGTAGATGATCTGCAAGTGCATACTGTTGTGCTGTATATTGCCGGTTAGTACACGAAGGCCGTGTCCAAACAGTATTGGTAGGAGCCAAAAGTAAGGTGGCGCCCATAAAGACACTGTCTTCTCCACGGATCGAGTTGAAGGCTGCCGTCCGTGTAGTACGATTTCTAGCAACCATTCTCGAACATCATTCGTTGCCGGTATGCAATCGGTTCTTTTGGAGCGACTCAAGTACAGTATCTGCGTGGATAAGGTCCGATTATCGAAGATTCCATAAGTTTGAGTCGGTGCGCGTAGGAGAGATTCTAACTTTAAGCGAGCCGCAAGAGTGGAGATGGGTACCATCCAAGCTAAACGTTTCCGACGATGCGACTAAGTGGAAGGACGGACCAAATCTTGACTCCAGTAGCACATGGTTTAATGGACCCACATTCCTACACCTAGATGAAGTGGCATGGCCGGAGCAACGGTTCACGACTACAACGCACGAGGAACTTCGGAGTGTTCAGATTCACTGGAAACGGGAGTCTGTGGCAGATTATTCTCGATTCAAAAATTGGACTAGACTGCAACGCACAATGGCATACGTCATTCGTTTCATGAACAGCTCGCGACGACGAAACGTTGGACAGAATTTAAGACCGGAAACGCTCACCCAAGAAGAGTTTTCACGGGTGGAAATTCTGATATCCAGCTTTTTACGCTGTGATGAGGGGTGATCCATTTTTGACAGATCTTGCCGACAGCCCTTGCAGCATCACAGCTCATCACAGCCAGGGATGGCATTTCGCACTGAAAATGTGCACAGTGCAGCTCATTTTCATATTAAAACCGCGCACACTTGCACTCACTCTGAGGAGCATGCCATCCCTGATCACAGCAACCGAAAATTTCAGTTCACTGCTTCAGAATTGTCAATAATTTTCACCCGGAATGTTTTTAAACTTGTTTGAGAAGTGTTTGAGTAGGAACCTTGATTATAATTTAAAATTTCTTTCATTTTAGGTTCGTGATTATTGTTCATGAAGAAATCTTTGCTATGAGTACAACATTATAAACCAGCACCCAACCGGATAGCATTTGGAACGTGATTCGGTATATTACTCAGTACCAGTTCCGGTGGGGCTCGTCTACGATTAAATTCGGTTTGCAAGGCACATTTTATTCTTGATGGATATTGGCCAACACAAACCATTAATTTGTTTGCTCTTCCTGTGCAGTTTGTCTGCCAGTTTAGAATTCGTATATTTGGGTTTCCACAGCGTCATGGGTTTTTGCGTCATGGATCGGCGGCCTAACCTCTTGGGTCAGGTGGTTCGACGACGACTGTCAGTTGATATACATAGGTTGTGGCGGCGTGCTGGCAAAGGGAACTAGGTCACGGGAGTCGATGAAAGCCGTTTTTTTGCTCACTAGGCCAGTGGTCGCTGGTTCAAATGACCACCCAGAGATCTTGGGATCCACGAGTATGACGGGCAGGTACGGGGTATCGCACCAATGTCGTGACAGGAGCCACGTGATCAGTTAAAGATCTGCCTTGAGGCCTGGTCAACAAAAACGCCAAGGCCATTGCCGAGCCTTGTTTATTGACACAAAACACTTGGGTTCTTATCGGTGCAATAGTGGACGCATTACACGTCGATGGGACAACTTCTATAGGTCTCAAAGTCAAATACTTTCCAAAAAAAAACTAGGCACTTGGATACTTCATCCGAGAACACACTTCGGTAGACTCTGCTCGCGGTTTCGTCGTTGATTCCCTTGTCGCTCCCAGCTAGGCTCCCAGCTGCCCACTTTCTGATCGCCCTTCCCAGCACTCAATTTTGTCGGGTTGTGGGTGCTGCGTTTTCCTGCATCCGCACGCCACATTGCAGCGGTCGCCCAGCCACCCATCTATTGCGCTATACGTTTGGAGTGTTAGTTCATCAGCCGCCCACCGATTCAAAGTGTTTGAGCCTACCGTCCCACGCATTGTAGTCAAAAGAAACACTTTGTTACCGTATGGTAACAATGGTCATATGGGGATGTAATCACGGAACTCATGAAACCAAAATTCACACGGGGTTGCCACTGCAATTTTGAAGAAGAACCCAACTATATTTAGTCTCAATATCCAAATAATAGTACTTTCAATTCAGCTCCTTAAGGCAAGAAGCATTCAAGTTTTCAAATGTTTTATTTATTTGATGGTAACAATGGTTACCTCTAGGTCAAAATTTTTAACAATTCAGGAGCAGTGAACTGAAATTTCCCGCTACTGTGATGCTGCAAGGGCTGTCGGCAAGATCAGTCAAAAACGAATCACCCCTCATCACAGCGTAAAAAGCTGGATGGAAGATGGCACAAGAGGAAGCATTTGCAGAGGAGCGATCTGTGCTGATAACACTCGGCATTCCAACGGCTAAGCACGTTACAGTTCCTAAAACTAGACCCATCTACAGCCCTACATGCATGATCAAGGAATTGTACGAATGCAAGGCCGCATAGAAGCGGCGAACTACCTACCCTTCGATGCGAAATACCCAGTAATTCTTCCGAAGCAACACCCAGTAACAACATTAATCGTCGGATGGTTCCATCGTCTTTATCGTCATGCGAACCGCGAGACCGTAATTAATGAACTTCGTCAACGTTTCGAGATTGCGAATATGAGATCCCTCGTTCAAAAGGTAGCAAAAAACTGCACATGGTGAAGAATCAACAAGGCCTCTCCAAAATCGCCGGTGATGGCGCCTCTCCCTAAGGAACGACTAGAACCGTATGTGCGACACTTCACGAACGTCGTCGGGTTAGACTACTTTGGACCAGTGCTTGTCAAAGTAGGCCGTAGTCAAGCAAAACGATGGATCGCATTGTTTACGCGCCTGTCCGTTAGAGCCATTCATATGGAAGTAGTCCACAGCCTGTCTACGAAATCATGCATAATGGCGATTCGAAGATTTGTATCGCGCCGAGGATCACCTGCTGTATTCTATTCGGATAATGGCACCTGCTTTCAAGGCGCCAACAAACAACTTCTAGGGGAGATTGCGGCAAGGAATGAAGCAATTGCATGCACCTTTACGAACGCCGGTACAAAATTGAAGTTCATTCCACCTGCCACTTCACATATGGGGGGCGTTTGTGAACGCCTGGTCAGTTCGGCGAAGACGGCGATTGAATCGGCTCTGGAACATCCTCGTAAACCCAACGACGAAACTCTAGAGACGATTATCTACGAAGCAGAAGCGCTAGTGAACACCAGACCGCTCACAAATATTCCGTTAGAGTCGGCAGACCAAGAGTCGTTCACGCCCAATCATTTCCTTTTGGGCAGTTCTACGGGCTCCAAAATAGGAACAACCGAAGTGTCTGGATACGCCAATTTCCGTAGTAGCTGGAGAATGGCTCAACATATCGTCGGCGAGTTTTGGAAAAGTGAACGGAACTGGACGGACTCAATGGATCAGAGGGCGTATCGAAAAGATCTTCGTTGGCAGCGATGGTAGAACTCGTCAAGCGCTTGTAAGAACAGCGAATGGAATTTTACGGCGACCTGCCAATAAGCTAGCAGTGTTGGAGGTCGAAGGAGAATGTGAACCAACGAGACTTCAGGAGTACTCCGGACATCACTTAGGTTCACGGGCGGGGGTATGTGCCGTCAATACCCCTCGATGCAGCGACACCGCTTGTGGGAAACACTTTCTAACAGGCCGCACATGACCAACTTGTCAAGTATGACAAGATGTGATAGAAGTGTCAAAGCGATCGAGACATGCAAGTCATCGAATATTGATTTCGTCCTCATGAGGTCACAATATCAGAACAATTTGCATGATATTATACTCTAAGAGCTTCACGGATCCCAGTTGATTATGCAATGCTATTGTCTATAGCGAAAACACATAACATTATTCTTGTAGATTGTAGGATTTCACTATAGGTCAGTTTGAACGACCCTGAATGTCCCAAAGGTTTACAATAATATTTGTGGGTTCGTGGTCGAGCGGTTAGCGACGTCAGTCGTTTAGGTGTCTCGTAAGCCTCGGAGTGTGGGTACGATCTAGAGCGACTGAAGCAACCGGATGTCGCCACCGCATACGCGCAGAATCTCAAGGCAGCGTTGCCGGACGAGGGTGTGCTCGATGTGGCCCCTTCTAGAGGACTGCTGGAGTACAGTCAAAGCAGCCATCAACGACGCAGCCGAGAGCACTATCGGGTACGTAGAACGGAGTCTGTGTGACACGAAATATCCACTAGAAAGGAACCACCCAGTGGCACGTCTTACCTGGCCGGCTGCCGACGAACGAGAGGACGAGAGTGGCGTCGTCTGCTTCGATGGTTTCGTGTGCCGTCGCCGTGCGCTCATGACAGGCGTGAATACAGAATGTTCAGCAAAGCACACACTTCGATATAAGGGCTATTTCACACCCACACATCCACCCTTCTCTCTAAAAAAAAAGTGCACCGAGCTTAGTGGTTTCTGCTTGCGTGTTCGCACATGTTGCATTATTGCATTTTTCACTGAAGAATTTCGTTGCTTAACTGAATAACATGACTTTTTTTTCAGCGAAGGATGACGCGATACAGTAAATCGCAAAATTTCACACTAACACCGCCAAAAATCTGTTAACAAAAACTAAAAAACACATGCATCATCAGCCTAATCAGTCGCGTGATAGCAATTCATTCACACAACTAAAGCAGCCCCAGACGACATCATTATATTGGCGGTTTGAAGATAATGAGTGTTTGCACAGTGACGAAAGGTCAATAGCGATGCAATGTTCTCTGCATGCACTTCCGTGTCAGTGTTTTTCGAATGCACTTTAGCTGTATTTTTCAGCGACTGACAGTTATTTGAGGCCTGTCAATTGTAGCAGTTATCAAATTTTATTCGACAAGTGAAACGTAAACATGCTGCAGTTATCCAACATCTGCTATATCAACTCAATGACAGCTCGCGGATCTTTCATCAACACCTCACTTTCTTTCAGAGTTTTGAAGCTATTAAAAAAACACACTTGTAGCCTTGTAAATTACATATTACATATGAGTTTTGCAATCTCATTTGAAATCCTATATCGTACCTAGGTCCTACGTCCTAGGTATTTTCACGATATTTTGAGGTTAATTCCTTTTTCTTAAAAAAAATGTTTGCTTGATTCTCTACGGTTCAGAACTTGATAAGGGAAATACCAAAAATGCGCTATGATTCTGCTGCGCCATGTAACTTTTTAACGGGGTAACTCTATTCTTAGGGTTCTTACATCTGCCACGATGTCGAAATGATCGTTACCTTTAATCAAATGGGCCAAGTCACCTGTAATCCAAGCTATTGACCGAGTGACAGGTAGATACCACTAACGTTTTATTTTTATCAATTCGTGGAAAGTATCAATAACTTTTCAGTCTATTTGTGCTTTTCGCTGTTCAATCGTCAATAGATTGCAATTTCAAACTAAAAGTACAACACATTTCTCAGCGAAGGAAGTATTATGCCTCTCGAGGAAAATCAGTATATGACGATTCTTTGCATTCAGCTTCTGATATAAGCGCGACAGTTACTAACCATAACAGTGTCACCAGGTTCCAATAGAATTCCACCCAATCATGTGGGATTTGACAGCAAGCATACTCATGTCACTGAGCCACTGTTGCCGTACATCACATATACAATCAAAAACATTTGTCACTTCGCGAAACCCACGTGTTTTTTTATTTGGGCGGGAACACAATTCCTTTTGTTTTGCCTTGCGAGTGTCACTGCGACGGTATGCCTTGCGAGCGTACGACCGCCGCCGAACTCTAATAAAAAATAAGCGCGACAATAGTCTGGAATACGAACTAAACACCCGGATAAAAACTAACCATAGGGTGTTTGGTGAAAACCATTCCTGCACCATACAGTGTACCAGCTACAATAATGTATATTGTAATGAAATGGTTCACTAAAAGCTTCGCACATTGTAGCTACTATACATTTACATTCGATTTTTATGTAACACTATATTATACTGTTTTTCTTACGTTTGAACCATTCAGTTTTCCGAAACATTATTTTTCCGTGCATTTTTAATTATTTATTCAGTTTTAGATTTTTTCCGTGCTTTGTTTTGTTGATCTTTGTGACTTTTATGATGCAAAGGAAAGGAAAGAAAAAAGTGAATAAGTTGAAACATCAATTTAAAGTCAATAAAATGTTTAAATAAGTAGTAAACCAGATGTCTTAAGAATCGCAGATCCAAAAGATATGGTGGGCTAGGTATGTAGAGTGCGATGAGAGGAATACGATTGACGAACTTTATCTTTGACGTAGAGCCATCTTTAACATATGGAATGGACTGAATACTGAAAGACTTGAATCGAACTTGACAGTTTTCTAATGAGTTGTTAAATACATACGTGTATTTCAAACTTTAGTCAAACTGGAGCCTCAATATTGCAATAACGGTTAACCCTTCAGGACGCGCGCTGTTGTAAAAAGTACAACACCACCAAAAAAGCTCGCTCGTCGTATACAACGCGAGCGCGGTGCAGTTTCGGTTGCTTGATGGCGCGCGTTCTGAAAGGTTAAGCACGCTGTAATGATACTTATGTACCTCGTCACCCACTTCATGCAACTACAATAGTGGTCTAATAATGCTTAGCGCGCTCGGCATAGTTCCATCATGCCGCTCAAAGTGTTGCCACAAATAATGCTTAGTTTGCGAAACCCGGTTATCTGGCTGGTGGGGCATGGGAGCCTAAGCTTCAACTGTTAATGCAATCAGAGACTACTCAGACCTCGACTCAGACTTAGACGTGGGCGATCCAATATATGAAGGGTTATCCAAAACGTTCTGGAGAATTCCCAAAGCGCATTCTCATAATGCTAGTAAGCCTAAGATGCCATTAACAGGAGGAAAATGACAAGATAATATAACATTACATGGTTAATGTAATGTAAACCAATACAACATAACAAAAGAGAACAATTCCAAAACCATTTAATTAAATGTATAACCAGTGGTGAAATTACATCTAAAAACAATATATTTACGGTACATTTTGTTGTTTGAAACCATACGTGTACCATACAATGTACGGTTTATTAAAACCCACGTATCAGTATTTATAACTATTCATTTACAATATAATGTATGGTTTTGCAAAAAAATATATATGGAGAAAAATATTTTTTTATATTGTTAAGATACTTAACAACCCGTATAGTATATTGTAAAAATCTTATTTACAATTTACTGTATGGTGTTCTACATTACATTTTATTGTTTTTGTATTTTTATTTTTACAGTGGTTTCTATTGTAAAAATATGGTTTTAAATTGTACTGTTACAATACAACGTTCGGTTTTTCTACTGTATTTTTTATTCGGGCGGTTTATTAAAACCCACGTATCAGTATTTATAACTATTCATTTACAATATAATGTATGGTTTTGCAAAAAAATATATATGGAGAAAAATATTTTTTTTATATCGTTACGATACTTAACAACCCGTATAGTATATTGTAAAAATCTTATTTACAATTTACTGTATGGTGTTCTACATTACATTTTATTGTTTTTGTATTTTTATTTTTACAGTGGTTTCTATTGTAAAAATATGGTTTTAAATTGTACTGTTACAATACAACGTTCGGTTTTTCTACTGTATTTTTTATTCGGGCATAAACATGTGTATATCCAAAACAGCCTTGATTTCAGTTCCTAGCTTTTTTCATCATTCTTTACTATAGGGGGATTCATTTAACAGCGTAAACCGCTGAATGATTATTCTGATTGAACGTCGCGATCGCCTAGGCAATCTTGGATTATAGGATACTGCAAGATGACGTCACGAATAAACGTTTGGTTCATTCTCGTTCGTCCTTTCCTTTTCTCTCCCACACGAATTTTGACATTTTCCGGTGGCTTGTTTTGATTCCTATTCGTTGCCGTCCTTTTCTCTCTCTGGGAGAAAATTGAGGTTAAATTTCGATGCAAAACTCTATTTCATTTGCAATGTTATGAAACATTTCAATAATCTGATAATCGTGACTTACGCAGTTATTTATTCAGTTTAGTGTATCCCCTAACTATTTCTCTCCAATTTGATAGTTCTTGACTACCGTTCACAACCAGGTGAAACACAGATGCATTGTATACAAACGATCGTTTCACCGCTAGACCTGTACCATAAACTAACTAATGTAATGGTTCTTGTCTAGAATATTCACTGTAGCCATTAATTAAAAAATCGAACCCTTTATTTTGTCCTCTTCCCTTACTGTATCCTTCAAGAACAATGGCTCGCAATGAAAATTTTGCTCTTCAAACTCATACCAATGCTATTTATGTTGATTTATTGTGGATTTACCGTCTACAAATGCTACGACACATACGACACTTTTGAACTTCTTTTTTTTCTTTGTTGCTCTACGTTTCCCCTGGAACTTGGCCTGTCTCTTTTCAACTTAGTGTTTTTTTGTGCACTTTGCCTGCCATTGCATGAATTTGTAGATTGTGAGACAAGCGTAGGGAGTCGAGAATTTTTTTTGACTGGAACGGGAATTGAACTTGCTGTCTCCGGATTGGCGATCCAAAGCCTTAACCACTAGGCAAACTGAATACCCTCACTTTTAAACACATTGCAAAATTTGCTTACCTGACAACGCACGATTTCGTCTACATACTTTTTTTTCCTTGCGCAATTTGTTCATGCTTCTCTGTACGTCGAAACAAAAAAGGTATTTTTTTTCCCCTCTTCCGTGTAAGAACTTCAAATTTGGCTTAACTGCATAAATGCTTTAGTTTTCGTCTGATCATAATGATGTTTCTACCCAGCGTTGACATTTAAAGTACAATAGTGAATTAAAATAAACCCACTTTTGGATGAACGGCACAATTCGAAATTTGGCTTTTCACACAGACACTATTGGTTAGGTCACTGCAACTTGCTTTCTTTTGTTTTAATAGCGAGAAAACTACCACCGCTGGATGGAAAGCTCAAGCAATTTACTTATTTTTACGTTGATTTGATGTTTTTTTCAGTAATTGTTTATTTCCGTGTATGTATATCTTCGCAATGCGCGACTTTCCGTCCGCCTTTCCTGTGTCCAACATATATGTATATCTATTTTAATAATGCGCGACGTTTTAATCGCTTCATGCGCGGCATAATGGTCCGCTTTTTATATGTGCGACTTGTTTTTCCGCTTGCCTATGCGCGATTTCTTAGTCCGCGACTCTTCGATCCGCTTTTCAATGCGCGATTTGTTTATCCGATTTTTTTTTCATGCGCAACGTTTTTATTTGTCCGCCTTTTCAAAGCGCGACTCTTTTGACCGTTTTTTTTTATGCGCGATTTGTTCATCCGCTTTTTCATGCGCGACTTTCTTTGTCCGCCACCTGAATGCGCGACACTTCGGCCCGCTTTTCCATGCGCGATTTATTAATCCGCTTTTTTCGTACGCGACAATTTTAATTGTCCGCTGCTTCAATGCGCGACTTTTTGGTCCGCTTGTTTATGCGCGATTTGTTAATCCGCTTTATCATGCGCGATTTGTTAATCCGCTTTTTTCCGTGCGCGACATTTTTATTTGTCCGCCTCTCCAATGCGCGACTCTTTTGACCGCTTTTTTATGCGCGATTTGTTTATCCGCTTTTTCATGCACGACTTTTTTGTCCGCCACCTGAATGCACGACACTTCGGTCCGCTTTTCCATGCGCGATTTATTAATCCGCTTTTTTCCATGCGCGACAATTTTATTTGTCCGCTTGTTTATGCGCGACTTTTTGGTCCGCTTGTTTATGCGCGATTTGTTAACCCGCTTTATCATGCGCGATTTGTCAATCCGCTTTTTTCCATGCGCGACATTTTTATTTGTCCGCTAATTCAATGCGCGACACTTCGGTCCGCTTGGCTTCGGTCCTATCGTAGCTTTTCGTCCGCGGCCATTATGACCCGCTTCAGAATGTACGACGCCAGCGATGATAAAAAAAAAACTGCAATCCACACTTTCACTTTTCACTTTTCAGCTGTTTTCTGTCTTTACTGGGTGCGGTGCTGGGTGGTTCCTTTTTCATTCCAGCTTCCGTTTTTTTTAATTAGGTTTTAGATTTATGTTGCGAAAAGATTCGCAACACCTGGCAGGAAAGCCATTGTGTGACACGAAATATCCACTAGAAAGGAACCACCCAGTGGCACGTCTTACCTGGCCGGCTGCCGACGGACGAGAGGACGAGAGTGGCGTCGTCTGCTTCGATGGTTTCGTGTGCCGTCGCCGTGCGCTCATGACAGGCGTGAATACAGAATGTTCAGCAAAGCACACACTTCGATATAAGGGCTATTTCACACCCACACAGAGTCGACGAAACGATTTGTTCGACGAGGAGTGCAGAGCGGTTCTGGAGGAGAAGGATGCAGCGCGGGCGGTAATGCTGCAGCATGGAACCCGACAGAATGTGGAACGATACAGACAGAAGTGGAAGCAGCAGACCCGTCTCTTCCGGGAGAAAAAGCGCCGCTTGGAAGAAGCGGAATGTGAGGAAATGGAACTGCTGTGCTGTTCACAAGAAACACGTAAGTTCTACCAGAAGCTGAACGCATCCCGGAAAGGCTACGTGCCGCAAGCCGACATCTGCAGGGATAAGGACGGGAGCCTCCTGACGGACAAACGTGAGGTGATCGAAAGGTGGAAGCAGCACTTCGACGAGCACCTGAATGGCGTAGAGAATGTAGGCATGGAGGACCAAGGCAGCGGAGGAAATGACTATGTTGGTGCAGCAGAGGACGGAAACGAACCAACTCCCACGCTGAGGGAAGTTAAGGATGCCATCCAGCAGCTCAAAACCAACAAAGCGGCTGGTAAGGACGGTATCGCAGCAGAACTCATCAAGATGGGCCCGGAAAAGTTGGCCACCTGTCTGCACCAGTTAGTAGTCAAGATCTGGGAAATCGAACAGCTACCGGAGGAGTGGAAGGAAGGAATAATCTGTCCCATCCACAAGAAAGGCGACAAGTTAATGTGTGAGAGCTTTCGAGCGATCACCATTTGGAATGCCGCCTACAAAGTGCTATCCCAGATCATCTTCCGTCGTCTTTCACCTTAAGTAAATGGGTTCGTGGGAAGTTACCAAGCCGGTTTCATCGACGGCCGGTCGACTACGGACCAGATCTTCACCGTACGGCAAATCCTCCAGAAATGCCGTGAATACCAGGTCCCAACGCACCACCTGTTCATCGACTTCAAAGCGGCATACGACAGTATCGACCGCACAGAGCTATGGAAAATCATGGACGAGAACAGCTTTCCCGGGAAGCTTACCAGACTGATAAGAGCAGCGATGGACGGTGTGCAGAACAGCGTAAGGATTTCGGGTGAACTATCCAGTTCATTCGAATCTCGACGGGGACTACGACAAGGTGATGGACTTTCTTGCCTACTATTCAACATCGCCCTGGAAGGTGTTATGCGACGAGCCGGGCTCAACAGCCGAGGTACGATCTTCACGAAATCCGGCCAATTTGTTTGTTTTGCAGATGACATGGATATTATTGCTAGAACATTTGGAACGGTGGCAGAACTATACACCCGCCTGAAACGCGAAGCAGCAAAGGTCGGACTGGTGGTGAATGCAGCTAAGACAAAGTACATGCTGGTAGGTGGGACTGAGCGAGACAGGACAAGCCTTGGCAGCAATGTTACGATAGACGGGGATACTTTCGAGGTGGTAGTCTACCTCGGTTCCTTGCTAACGGCGGACAATAACGTGAGCCGTGAAATACGAGAGTCATGACCACCAGAGTGCGATGACGTCACGTTTTCGATTCCCGCATCTTGTATCAATGTTTAGGGAACTCAAATGCATTGTCAATGGGGGAACCCAATTGATGTTGGCTGCAAACAATCCTATTGGGTGGGAATAGGGATGTCATATAAGTGGTCATGACACTCACGTGAGCCGTATCCAAGTCAGGATGATTGTAGCAAAAAAAAGGGTGACCGGGTGACTATGATGGGATTCTGTCTTTTCTGGTGTTAGCGACTGTAGAGAGAGCGAATCAGAAACCGCAGAGTCAGGGTGATACAAGCTTGGTGTTTATCAGCTTTTTTGTGACTTGTACGCTGATGCTTCGTGACACTGGTGCTAAGGACGATCTTCGGCGGCGTGCAGGAGAACGGTGTGTGGCGGAGAAGGATGAACCACGAGCTCGCTGCACTTTACGGCGAACCCAGCATCCAGAAAGTTGCCAAAGCCGGAAGGATACGATGGGCAGGGCATGTTGCAAGAATGCCGGACAACAACCCTGCAAAGTTGGTGTTTGCTAACCATCCGGTTGGAACAAGAAGGCGTGGAGCGCAGAGAGCACGATGGGCGGACCAGGTGGAGCGTGATCTGGCGAGTGTTGGGCGTGACCGACGTTGGAGAGCTGCAGCTGCAAATCGAGTATTATGGCGGCAAATTGTTGATTCAGTATTATCATCAGAGGCGACGCGTGGTCTAATAGGGGACCTGTTCAACATTGAGGATAAATTCAAAATTGAAATTTGGTACACTTATGTTGAAGAACAGGTATGAGAGATGAGAATTATATATTATAATGCATTCCAAAACTGAAAGTGGCGCACTTTTCTTCTGAATAATCGCAGATTTGTTGGAATTAAAATGAATTCGTGGCCGTTCGATTACCGACGTCAGTCGTTTAAGCTTATCATGGTACATACTTGGAGTTTTGGTTTATTTCCCTTCCCACTACTGGAAAAAAGCTTTCGTCAAACAACAAATCCTTCGCATGGCCACCTGTTGTGGTGCTTGAATGTCCGTCTGACGTGATGAACGAAACATACAATCATAAAACTACTTTTCCAGATAATGAAAAAGATTCTGAAATGGACCTTAATCAATCTAATCCTTACAATCATCTGGGTTAATTTGGTTCAATGTTAAAGCCGATCAAAATAAGTTTTTCAGTTCTGTTTGAAAATTAAGGGACAGGGGTCTCAGTGCCATTACTAATCTTACGCTCCCATACGCAATCTATCAGAAAACAATTGATGTGTAGAATGAAAACGGGTAGCACATCAAATTTCTTGCCAAAAAATATTATTGACTTTTTCTTTGCGCATTCGCGGAGCAGAACATAACTAAATATATAATGATCAATACAAGCTAGCCCGGCTAGGAAAAGTTTAATAACAATTTAACTAATTAATTAAATTGCATTTTAACACTGAATAATGTACGCAATACACGCCAAATGAAAGCACATTCAGCTTCAGTAGCAGGTACGAATGGTTGGTTGGTGCGCAAGCCACGCGCATGCAATGATTGCGGTGAGAAAGTCTCTCTTTTTTCTGCGTTTTTTCTCGTTCAAGCCGGTGGGTTGAACACGATGAGAGACACCGACGCCAAGCTGCATGCAAGTTTACCGCGCTTTTTGACGCAACACGGTAAGAGTGGCTCACACAGCGGTATGTCGGTTTAGCAAAAATGGTTCTGGTAAAATTAAGTTGTAATCATAGAGCGCTTTTTGATTTTGGGATAAGAACATGACGACATTCACGTAATTAAACTGTTTTCTGCTGAAATCCGTTTTCTGCGGAAGCATTGTCATGTGCGATTTAAATGAGTTTAAACTCAATCCTATGCGAATCATTTTTAGCGTCAAACAAAAACGCGCAACGAGAGACTCCCAGCATGTGATAGTAAACGTTGTTCAAATTTTCCTGTAGAACGGGTTGATCTCACACATTTACACCTCCAGCCGTATACGAACATCCGACCTGTTGCAGTGTGTTGGGGCGTTCATATATGAGAGATTGTTCAACAGAAAAAGTTGAACTACGGTGCGGTGTGCTTATTTTGCTTCTCGGCCGCTTCACGGTGGGTGGTTGGGCGACTGTCTTATAGTGGTTGGATGGGTGGTACGCACCAGATTTTTTGTTCCAACGGAGATGCAATGTTTTGAAGTCTTGTAAAAACTTTTTTTTTAAGTTCTGTGATAATATAAAATTTAATCCATATAATTTAGGTTAATTTAAAATCACAAAGACTGGGATGGTGAAACAATTCCTAATTATTTTCTCCAAATCGAATACCTGTGCAATGAACTGGTTGAACACGCCGACGAGACGCCTCTGATTATCATGAATTTGATGTTAACTAAATAAATGAAATGAATGTGGGTTCGATTCCCGCTCCAGTCGGGGAAAACTTTTCGTCAAACGAAAAATTCTCCAATGGGCCACTGACTGGGAGTAATATGTTGTTGTCCGTTGTCGAATGTTTGTAATGTTCAGTCTGTAGAGCCCGCAAGGTCGAAGACGGTGTAATTGTCTTTTTTTTAATATCTAATATACTTCATCGGTCCAGTAACCACGATTGATTATGCGTGGTTATTCAGTTTATCAGATATGATTACTGTTGCGAGTGTAGACCTGAAGTTCTGAACTCCAAGGTAGTTTGGCTGACCTAGAATATCTTCATAGTAACTTTAAATGGTAGTATAAGCTTCAAGAGCTTCACAGATCCCAGTAGATTATGCAATGCTATTATTGATGGCAATCAAAATTATTCTTGTAGATTTGAAGAACTTCACTATAGGACATTTTGGAACAGCTTAAACATCCTAGACTACGAAACACATTTTGATATTCTTGAGTAAATTTGAATTTATACATATGAACGCGGCCCATATTCAAATTCAGCTTTTAGAACAAATGATATGTCAATTATTTCATTCCTTGAAACTTCATGGTGTTCAGGATGTTCTAGGTTGTCAATATAGTATCAGATACAAATATTCCCATTTTTTTCCTTAATTGAGGACTCAATTTGCAACAACTATGTCGAAGACAATGTTCTGTCTTATTAAATGTGCGAATTTATACAGCCGTTTCTATGTTGGGGTCCCCTTCGGCTTCAAAGGGTTTGGGTGTTTCAGAGGAGCTCTCTGAATCTTCCTAAAATACTTCTAACTCTCTTGAAATTCCCCTGAAATAGCTCGAAGCCCCCTAAAAAATATCCTATACTCTTCTGATACCTTATGGAAGACCCCCGCCCCCCTTCAACCACCCCCCCATCCTGGAATCACGTGAAATTGCCTGAAACCTTCCTGTACCTTTGAAACGCCCGTAGAACCTCTCTGGGATGCTCCAAAACGTATTTAAAACTCCCTGAACCCATCTAAGTCCTCCTAAAACTCACTGAGTACCTTTTGTCATCCGGTCCATTCAGTAAGCCCAAACTCTGAAAAGCAAAATATGTATGTGCTAGCAATCTAATTCTTTAATTCAATGCACTCAGTTCCTGTGTTAGGGACATGATATCACTGCGACCATTTATTTGATCTCAGTTAATTAATGTAGAATATTCCCCCTTTTATGTCTAGGCTTAACTTATGCACATTTTCTATTAATATATCCCCAGTCTACAGCATAAAATTAGATTTTAGTGTACACTTTAACCTTCAAGACTCTGATTCAGTTGCTTTATACAGTCATGGAACGTTAGCGTTGAAAGAATTTGATCAGAGTGCCTTTGGAGTCTTCGAACGTAAAGTGTTGCGAACAATACTCGGCGGTTATCTGAAAGATGAAATTTGGCGGCGTCCCATTAACTACGAATTGTTTCATGTCAAATTGCACGAGGGTGGCAATAAATAATTCAGCAGTTTTACAAAGTTTAGTGGTTCCCAACCTCTGATCACGGGCCATGCCTATTTCTTAAGAACCGAAAATGTTAGGATGAAATGAAAATGTTTTCTTGGATTCTGCGTCTCATGGACCACATGTACGATGATATGCTTGTATTTTCAAAGTTCAGAGGTTTCTAATCTAGTGTTACAGGCCATGTGAATTTCTAAGAAGTCAAAAGTCTCACTCAAAGTGCAAATTTTCGGTAATACCAATCCGTGTGGTCAATTATGAATTTCAAATAACTCAACGTACATATGTACAGATGGGTAAATTATTGGTTAAATTGGGAAAAAATCCACAGCTCAGGTGAGATTTGAACGCACGACCCTAAGTCAAAAGTGTTGTGAAGGAGTACAAATAATTTCTGGTTTTGCGTTATACCCATAAGTTCCGCAAGGCAGCCCAAGCCAATGAAGGAGATGACTTCGTTAGTGCAATAGTGAATGGAAATACAAAAGTGGATGAATACACAAAATTTGTTCAAACAATAATGAGTATGCTTCTACTAATGCTCCAAGTATCAAAAAAGTATTTTCCTATCATTAAAAACGAAAAACCACACTTCGCCGCGTTGACCAGCATGCAAGTCAGTGTGTAGACTTTTGAGATTCCCCCGAGGGCTTTGGGTATAGGCTCGATTGAAAGAAAAAAATATGTACCGGATTAGAACGGTCCCTGCCCTGCCATGCTCGGTCTCTTGGATGCTTTTTTTTGCTGGATCAACTAGGTATACGGAGGCTGTTCCTGATCTCGATGATGGGTGAACGTCGCCCCGTAACGAGACAATGCCCCGACGAGGTTAGGTTCCTCGAAGCGAATAGATTGACTCTTGAGTTTTTCCTTCATCTTTGGGGACGCTCATTTGGAAAGAAAGCCGGCGGGTGGATGGATGGATGGTAATGGTGACGGTGGGATGGTAATTTAAGTTTAAGCTCAACCGTGAGAGAAGTCGCCCCCATTATGCTCATGTACCGAAATAGCGAACGACGACGTGCACAGAGCGAAACATATGTTTATGACATTTTGATGTTCCCGTTTTTCGGAATTTACCTTTTGGACTCTTTTTATTCCTCTGGCCATGTGTGCTACGTGACGGTTTGGCGATATGGCTTTCTTTTGGTGAGTGCGTACGTTTGATGTCTACTGGGAGTCGTTCTAAGGGTAGGGGAATCGGGAGTTTTTTTTGCGATTAACTAAAAAGCTTTCAACGTAGAGAGTTATATTATTTTTTGTTCAAACGGCTGGAGTGTGGAGTTGCATTGCAACACAATTATTTCTATACTTTCACTGTCATCACAGTTAAATTGAATCAAATACAACGATGATTATTTTTTGAAAATTACACGAAAAGTTAAAGAACAAACTTCAAGAATGATTTGATTTATAAGGTTAAACTACGTTTTCAAATATACGAATGTTTTTCATTTCTAAATTCCTTAATTAGCGAAATTTAAGTCACACTGGAACACCCAGCCCACACGTATACATCCATTAGGCAAACTCCAAAATGCAAAAACCCATCGCATAAAACGATCCTGGCGCCAACGAGACTCGCTTCACTGGCTTGATAGCATTTTCGTTCGAACCGGGCACCGAAAGTTCAACCCATCTAAATGGAGTTCGCTCCCTGGGGGCCGTACCCGGTTAGAGTCCTGGATGGTTGGTGTTTTCACCAGAGCCATACAGCAACCACCCAGGTTGATTCATGGGTCTGATGGTAGTAGGTAGGTAATACATAGAACACAGGCAGCAGCAGCATCAGCAGCCAACCAGCCCGGGATCTCCAACGTGTGTACGATTCTAATCGGATGGATTATTGGAAAACATTTTCCCATCTGCGAGACGATCGTAACCGAAACATCAAGCTTAACCCCGGTCGATTCCGGGAATGTCTTGCACCCGAAGCATCATCGCATCGCTTGGCCTGGTGGTGACGGTGGTGGTGGGGCCTTCTTCAATTCGAATCTAATTCCATTCCTGGTGTGGTCTTGCTGTATGCCTAGCTCGGAAAAGGTGGTAAGTGTTGACACGGTCTGATGCATCGCAAAACAGCATCATGATGTGGACTTTAGACTTTAGGGCAATGTTCCTCCTCGTCTCATTCCACGTCCAAGCATTTCCAAAATAATTTTCCATTTCCGAGCACTGGTCGGGCACTGTGGCAGTGCAAAAGTGAGGGTGATTATCCAAGTACCTAGTCATCAGTGAAAGAACGAAGCAATTCTACGATGTCGATGTGACCATCACAACGCGCCAGTGACGACTGCTGCCCCGAGGTCAGTTCGTTCAATTACGGTGTGGTACCGTGTAAAATGTGAAAAATAATTGCATTTGTGTGACAACATAAGCGACTCTCGGAAACAATGGTGCAGCGCTCTATTGACGATGCTAATTAATTGAATTAAGTTGTTTTCGGGATCGACAGTGGGATTCAAGCGTCC
The DNA here is from genome assembly GCF_035046485.1 of Aedes albopictus. Classification (NCBI taxonomy): domain Eukaryota; kingdom Metazoa; phylum Arthropoda; class Insecta; order Diptera; family Culicidae; genus Aedes; species Aedes albopictus. The sequence goes on along the minus strand of NC_085137.1, from coordinate 508,490,557 downwards.
GACCGGGGATGTTGATGTTCTGTTCCGGCGATGCTCTCCTGGGGGACAGTCAAATGTGGTTGAGAGGTTTACCGACATGTTCAGCGCTGCTGGCTGCAGCAGAGACATTGATCGTTGAAGTTAACAGTTGGGATTCATTGGACACCTATTTTAACTGTAGTACTTATATCCCACATCCAGTATGAAATAAGTTCGAAACATTAAGACCAAGCCCACTCGTGGGCTTAATACTACACACGCAACAGCACGTCGTTAACTATTTTTAATCTCGTTATCCACCCATTTTCGCACCGGTCGTTCGTTTCCATGTGAGTAAAATAATGATCGGTCGCCTTTGCGCACCGGTGGTCTCTATTCTATCCGTACCATCGGTTTTTTGCACTTTTGTAAGTCATCGCAATATTTTGTGTACTTCTGTGGTGTTATTGCAAATCTTATTCAGTATACTATATTATATATAATAATCTGTGCTCATATTTTGAAAGAAGGGGTTTTGGAAAAGACTGAAAACTGTTAGTAAAATTAGAACTCAAAGCAATAATTCCCTTGGAAATTTGTACCACTTTGGGTGTGTTTAATGATATCATTTTCTCATGAATGTGTTATTGTATTAAATCCCGGAATTCAAGCAATCTTTTTTAAATTTATATGTTTGTTGTTTACTGTACGGCTTTTTATCTGAAATAATGTCCATCTCTTCGATATCCATGTTGCTTTTCTCGCAAGAAATTTTAATTTATCTGAATTTGAGATTTTTTTAATAATTAGGTTTATTGAATAATTCCATCCCTTGCATTTCCAAAACATTTATAACGTATTTGTCTCCTTTACAACTTCGCGTAGGTCAAGATTCTTGTATCCTGGTCATGGTAGAAGCTGTCTTCTAACAGTCTGCGATAAGTTTGCGCAACCTTTTTTCATTAACGTGTATTTTAACATCAGCTAATTCTATACTCAATCACAACCTTTTAGTTACAAAGCATCAATCTGAAATCTTAATATATATTGCGATCTTTTGGATGCTGGTATATGAATATTTTGTTGGAAGCAGATTCTATGCGCTTGAAGTAGACTGCGTATTTGTCAAAGTACTTAATGAGCCCACTCTCCTTTTTGGCACTTCATACAACAATTGTTGTATCTTAACATCCAACACCTTGCTTTTTATATAACGAGGAACCTACAATATGGCAGTCCTGCACACCGCCTATTTTAATTGATGAAACTTGGCAGCTCGACTACATTTTTTTTAGATTTTTATCGGTATGATTAAAGTTTGTTTTTACAAAAAAAAAAGTAGTGTTTCTATGATATCTGAATTGAGTTAGGTACAGTCAAAGCATCTTTGAAAAATCGTGACTACTCTTATCTAATCTTATACATACGCAGCCAGTACGGAATCACCCTGGAAAGCAATCGTGTTACTTTTCTTGTCAATATTGATGCTTGCAGCATATCAGTGGTATGACACATGCATCAAAGCGGCCAAGTCTACTGCGTTGTATTTACGCGCAAAGATGATTCTTCGAAATACTTGGAGTACAGAATATTTTCTTTCGGCAAGGTACTTCTCAAATTTACAGGGGAGGAAGGATGCATGGACATATGTACCAAACGATCCAGATTACATGTTGATGAATATGTTTTAAATATATGAAAATGTGGATAATAGAGCTATGAATAAATGTGTAATATTGGAAAGATCTCCCCAATTGTTGGGTTGTTTTTATAGATCTAATGTCGAACCTCCTATTCTGTATGATCGGTGTTATTCACATGGGGTCTTCGCAGATTTTTTTTTTCTGCTTTGCCCTATTGTTTCTACAAGGGTGAAGTTACCCATTTCGCACACTATCTTCCTAATGTCTCGTTTATGTAATTTATATTTTTAAATGTATATTTATTAAACCACCCACTGACGACCACCATTTTTAAAAACAGCAATCAAACCAAAACTCTTTTGCCTTTTTCGAAATATACACGACAAAACGAAAGGCGAGGCACAGCTCTTTCAAAGCGGGGGATCTCAGCCCGGAAAGTGAAGAAAGAAAACCTTGTGGTCACTTATTACCGTCAAATGGTATCTTTTCGGGTTAGGAAATACGCACATCTTCTCACCGGAATCTGCGACGGATGACGATAATTTTGGAACTTGTCGGAATGAACTTCGTGAGTAATTTTTTTGGTCATTTTTCTAAATGTGCGAAACCAAACTTTACTTGCTGCGTAGAAACCCCGGCTCAAACATGTACGTGTTAAAATAGCAAAACTCACTGAATCACTATACATTTCTTCAAATATTAGTTTCGAAAAGGTCGGCCGAATCAAAAACTAAAGGTGCTATTATGAACAATCGTAACTATTTTTAAGAGAAAATCAATACATTATCGTTATGCATGATTCTAAAATTGGCGAAGAAGGGAAAACTTTATTCATAACATACTTAAGCAAAGCTTGTCAATTTAAACCTATTATTTTTCTGCGTTTGTATTGTCACTCTATCACAATTGTATGTCAGACAATTTGTTGTGTTATTCGTGTAACGATCTATGATATTATTTGGTTGAAAATTTCAAAGCAAGTATAAATAAAAATTTTAAATATTTGATGCAAACTAAAATAAATTTCTACCTATACAAAATAAGAAAATCATTCTCTAGAAACTATATACCTGGCAACAAATCCATACTCATGTTCTTTCGTCTCCTCTTTACGCTACCCAGAGAGCTAAACGCGAGAGAGCGCACGAGCCTACGGATAGAGACCGTACTTTGCGTGTCTCTATATTCTAAGCCCTGCTGCGAACCGTACGTAAACTTTTCGCTTTCGAGCCCTACTTAGCAGCGGCCGGTGCGGTTCGCTTCTTTGTTCGGGACTCTACTTAACGTTAAAACGCTCGATTGAGCCCATGAGTGGGCTTGGTCTAACAATTTCTTCTCAAAAACTCTCACTTTGTTTAAACTGTCTTTCCTCTTTCAAGGTAAAGGTATTTGAAGTATTCGGTAGAAGATTAATAAATACCTAATTATAACATTGACTATGATGCATAATTGATTGAACGAATGGGGCTGCACTCTCTTGTTTTCTGTTCATCCCCACCTTAGACTGAAAATGAACTGGATTGAGCGAGAGTTATCAGGGGAACTGGAATGGGCTTGAGGAAGCGTCTTGTAGAAGACTCGTCTGTATTTGGTTTGTTTAGAAAGTTTTTCAGTTTTTACTTTTGGCACGGTAAAGGCTGGGTATGTTGCGCAACTCAGATCCCATTGTGATCCCGTAGCATCTGCCCAGCAACTCCTATTCCTACCTCCGCGTAGTACCGGCTGGAAACTACGAGCAATCATAGGGAAGATCGGTTAACCAAATCTGGTAGGAACTTTGGTCGTAGGCTGACAGGGAAGGCTGTCCGCTGTCACGCCCAATTCTGTGAATGAAAAGATTTTGTACTTCGTATACGTAAAACTCAGCATATTGATAGTTTCGTGTCAAAAATCGAGCTCAATCCATCAAAGCAAACAATACTTATAGCTCCAATTTAGCGATTTTGTATGAAAATCAGCGTTTGTCCGAACAATTATGCACCACAGTGTACTTACGTGTTTGATGACAAATTAGGTTTTAAATTGCAAAAAAAATCAAATACCGTGTTCCGGTGGGAATTGAACCCATCACTCTCAATTGAATAGATAGGCGCATCTATTTCCTAAGCTACGGAGCCCCTTGACTATCTCCATCCCATGAAGGAGTGGAACTGAACGCAATTCCATGATCGCATTTGGTTTGTTGCTTTTCTCAAACTAAATCTCCTTCGTATGTATGCAATTAGATAAGATGAATATCTCTCACATGTCTTTGTGTTGTGTCAAAGTGAGAATGGATTATTATTCTTTTATTGAGCATGAGCATGAGCATGAGCATAGATGACCGCACGGCGCACAATTCGTAGTTACTACTCCGTGATTGACCAGAGCAATCGAAATTGCACAAGGAACCAATGAATAGGGCTTCGGACTAGCTTACTATTCTCAATGTACACAGTTCGAGAGCTCTCAACTTTAATAAGGTCAATAACGGCGCCGGCCACGTCCTTACGGTCATCGAAAAAGGGAGGGAATGTTAGTAAGACAAACGTTGTTAAAAAAGACCGCGAATCGCTGCATCTCCACGTTTGTCTCAGGAAGGATTTTTTTGTTAGTAGGGTGAAGTACATTGTCAGTCCGGGAGTCACCTATGGTTGGTAATATGATTTGACAATGGATCAATATACACAAACCGCCGTTAACAACCGACCACTTTTCGACGCAAAAACTAGCCAAAAAGAAAATTCTATCGCGCGTCTCCACTCCACTAGGGAACAGAAACCTTTAGTCTATTCCACACAGAAATACACTGAACGCGACTCACTTGTCGGCGCCCGGATTTTTTCTCGACCGGCGAGCCCGAACTAACACTTTTCACTCTTTTGTGTGAATGCAAAAACTGAAAGAAAATATTTATTATGAACTTAAAGTGTATTGGAAACTAGCGCCGACGGGAAACGAAAAATTCGGGACCGACTCGATCCACGACGCATTCGACCGCATCGATTTTATTCTTTCTCGTTCACACATCGATTTTATTCTTTCTCGTTCACACTGCAGCGCGATGGGAAGCAAAAATATTCGGAACCGACTCAACCCGCGACGCATCCATCGCACACTCAATTATTTATTATTCTTTTATTATTGACAAAAAAACAAACTTACTTGGGTGCTTGGAATGAAACATCTTTCTTCACTGGCCTCGGTTTAGGGCCAATCATAACCTTAACGTTGGTATCAGCTCGCTGACGTAGTGCGCGGTTTGGGTTAAACATGATCCTAAGGAGGGTTAACCCATATCCACCCAGCTTCCTATTTATAGGACTGTACTTATCTTCAAAATTACCCAATATTCTTACATACGATCTTCAGAGAAGTTGTTCAGGTGATCCATACTGTGTATATGGCGAAAAATCAATTTCAGAATTGGCTCACTGGGTGGCGCAAACTTTGCTGCACGGGCGTGGTTTATGAGTCCTATTTTAAATATGAATTTAATTCGTTTTATTGATACCTTAACCAATTGAAATTGCTGTATTCGGCGGAGTTGTTCGCACGGATGTGAATCTTCTTTTCAAATTATTTCTATGTAGTAAGTCTTACATTTTACAGGTAGAAATTCTTATACATGATTTCTTCAGAGACTTTTTTACGAATTCCTCCCAGAATTCATTCATTGTTACACCCCAGGATACATTCATTGATTTTTACGGGATTCCTCCCAAGGTTCATCAAGATATTCTTTATCTAATTCTGCTGAGGTTCTTTTATAGAAGTGTTCGTGATTCCTTCCAAGATTTCTACGTTGATCGTTCTTAGGGTTTCTTCAGGAGATTCTCCAGGATTCCGGGATTTCTTTCAGAATTCCTTCACGCTTGAGTCAAGAGATTCTCAAGTTAAATTCTAAATTTTTTTTCTTCCTCTGTAGAGCCTTTTAACCACTGCGTCCATCATTTAGGAATATTGTAGTATGACCCATATTTAATTTGGTGCTAATCGATTATCCTGTCACAATCGAGCTGTGATGGACATTGGTTGATATAAAACCCCAATGCCAACTAGGCACAACTCGTTTTATAAAGTCTATTACCCTGTTAGGATTACTTTGCCAAACTTCCAAAGGCTCTAATAACCCTTTTCCAAATATTGACAACCTTTGATTGGATAGCTCTCCACAGCTGCAGAGTAAATGTTCAGCGGTTTCGTTTTCACCTTGGCAAAAACGTCACTCAGATGATTGGATTTTTCCAATCTTGTGTAGATGGTACCTACTGGGGCAGTGACCGGTCATCAGGACCGTTATTACCCTCAGGTCTCTCTTCTTTAAACTTAGTATGGTCCTGGCTTTTGCTGCACTTGGTCATATAAATCTTTTTGCTTGTCTGGATGTATCCGTGGCATTCCAATTGCTTTCTACCATAGACATTTCCCATATGTTTGGTTTCGTCCTACGAGTACACTCAGGAACTCCTAGGAAATTGTAGAAATACATTCCGGCTTATTTTCGGTTTATTTCCTGGATTTGGAGTTCATTCCGGGGTTCCTTCATGAATCTCTTGCGGGATTTCATCAGAAATTCCTTTCGGGATTGTTTCAGCAATTTCTTCCAGAATTTCTTGAGCATTTGCTTCCGGGATTCCTTCCAGGACCCCTTTATGGATTTCTTCCAGAATTGCTGCAGGAATTCCTTCCTGAATTACTTGAGGCATAGGTTCCCAAACTTTTAGGTGTGTGACCCCCTTTTAGCAGCTGACGTACTTTTTGTGACCCCCCATTGAAATTCCTTCATTTGTTGTCTGTTACAGTAAAATATTTGACTGACCTTCGCGACTCCCTGGATGAAGGCCAGCGACCCCCTGGGGGGTCGCGACCCACAGTTTGGGAAACCATGACTTGAGGAATTCCTTCCTAGATCCTTGAGGGATTCGTTCGGAATTTTCTCAGACATCTTCAGAATTTCTTCAGGAGACTCTGCAGGACATCCAATGATACTTCTTTCGGAGTTCTAACCTGCAATATTAATTTAGGGACTTCTGCCGGGATTCTTTCAGAGGTTTTTTTTTTCAGATTTTTTCCTGTATTTTATCCCGGGTTCCCTCGAGGGAATTTTCCTGAACTTCTTCGCGGATTCCTTCTGAGGCTCCTTCAGGAATTATTCCCAAGATTCCTTCATTGAGTCCTTCTGGGATATTTTTATTGATTTTTATGTGTTCCTCCAGAGATCCTTTTAGGGACTTCATCATTTTTTTTAGTTTTTATTTATGTATACATATATCAACTTAGACTAATTATACACTTATTGGAACCCAGCAGGACATCACAGCAGAGGCAGACCCAGAGGCTCATGGCGGCGCAGTCTCAATAACGAAATCAAGCAAGTTGACAGAAATTTGACCTCCATTTGAGGATGGAGATCTTTCAGTTTGGCCCTTTGCGCCGCCATGGGATCTCAGGACTAAAAGTAAGTAATTCTATAATGAAGGATTTCTTCCGAAATTTTCCGGGAGTTCTTTTGGGATTTCTCCCATGACTACTTCATAGGTATCACGCATGATTCCTTTAGAGATCTTCCTGAATTATTTAAGGGATTCCTTCAGACATATCTTCCGCGACTCCTGCATTGATCCGAATTTCTTTTAAAGATTTTAGCCAAGAATTCTTCATGGATTTCTCCCGAGATTCATTATGGAAATGATTCTGAGATTCTTTTATTGATTTCTCCAGAAATTCCTTCATTAATGCCTCTTGCGATTCCTCCTAGATTTCACCGGGTATTCCTTTAGTTGTTTCTTCCGAAATTCTTTCAGGGATTTTTCAAGGTTTCTTTTGAGACTCTTTCAGGGATTCCTTCAGAGATTCTTTTCAGAAATAATCATTAAATATTCAAACTAAACGTCCGATATCCGCTGTCAACATTGTTGGACTCTCTTTTACGCACTCCCTCCGAACCGCTCTCCATTTCGCCGAATGCATCACAATCCCAATGCAGAAAACTCGATTAAAACGAATATACCGAGGCAAGATTCTTCGTTCTCTGACGCTTTTTCTGTGCTGTCGCAATGCCTTATTTGTCGCTGCCAGGTTTAACAGAAAATCCCTTGCGAGGAAATGAAGAGGCGATTTCGGCGATTTTTTGAGGAGTGATAGTAAAACTAAGAAATCTCAACGCAAATCCTCAACAGCTGCGAGCGGAAGCTAATCACGCAGCGAGAAATTCGTACATGCCCTGCCCACCGTATCCTTCCGGCTTTGGCCACCTTCTGGATGCTGGTTTCGCCGTAAAGTACAGTGAGCTCATGGTTCATCCTTCTCCGCCACATACCGTTCTCCTGCACACCGCCGAAGATCGTTCTTAGCACGCGTCGCTCGAAAACTCCGAGTGCTTGCAGGTCCTCTTCGAGCATGACCCATGTCTCGTGCCCGTAGAGGATCACCGGTCTTATGCAATTTGTTATGGTTGCAATAACCTTTTGCCGTTTTGCACACCGTCCATCGTTGCTTTAATCAGTCTAGTCATCTCCCCAGGAAAACCGTTTTCGTCCATGATTCTCCATAGCTCTGTGCGGTCGATACTGTCGTATGCCGCTTTGAAGTCGATGAACAGGTGATGCGTTGGTACCTGGTATTCACGGCATTTCTGGAGGATTTGCCGTACGGTATAAATCTGGTCCGTTGTCGACCGGTCGTCGATAAAGTCGGCTTGATAACTTCCCACGAACTCATTCGTTTTAGGTGACAGACGAGGGAAGATGATCTGGGATAGCACTTTGTAGGCAGCATTCAAAATAGTGATCACTCTGAAGTTCTCACATTCCAAATGGTCGCCTTTCTTGTGAATGGGGCAGATTACCCCTTCCTTCCACTCCACCGGTAGCTGTTCGGTTTCCCAGATCCTGACTATCAGCCGATGCAGACAGGTGGCCAACTTTTCTGGGCCCATCTTGATGAGTTCAGCTGCGATACCATCCTTACCAGCTGCTTTGTTGGTTTTGAGCTGGTGAATGGCATCCTTAACTTCCCTCAGCGTGGGAGTTGGTTCATTTCCGTCCTCCGTCTTCGTTTCCTCCGTTGCCGTGGGCTCCCGCGCCTACGTTGTCCACGCCGTTCAGGTGCTGATCGAAGTGCTGCTTCCACCTTTCGATCACCTCACGTCCGTCCGTCAAGGGGCCTCCGTCTTTATCCCTGCATATTTCGGTTAGCGGCACGAAGCCGTTGCGCTTCTGATAGAACTTCCGTGTTCCTTGGAAACGGCACAGCAGTTCCATTTCTTCACACTCCGCTTCTTCCAGGCGGCGCTTTTTTTCCGAAAGAGGCGGGTCTGCTGTTTCCGCTTCTGTTTGTAACGTTCCACGTTCTGCGTTAGTTATCTCCGGAATATTCTTCAGAAAATTGCCCCCAGCATCTGCCCAATACTTTTTGTAGTCTCATTTCAGCTTCGACTGTTGAGCCATAATAATGCTACAAGTAAGTCATTTTTTTACTTTTACTTTTCCAATATTTTTCTCAAATCCGCGAATTTGAATGTAACAAATCGCACCCAACCGAGAACCTATGCTAATGTCTTTGAAAAAGTTTCCCTGTCGTGCATTTGTATCGCACCAAAACGAATTAATCTTCCTACGGAGGTGACCCTAGAAACGAAAGCAAAAAAGGAATACTTCACCAGTAGGGGTAGGCGGGGCAATATGGACACCCTAAGGTTTTTGCCAACTTTACCTGGCAAGATGTCAAAAAAGTTTAGTTTTTTGATTCATGTATTCTTTTAAAGTCTATTTAGCATCTATTGCATATGAATGCACACGAAGAAAAATGATTTATCCACTTCAAAAAATGTTATGAAAAATGTTAGTTTTTCATGACCGTCTTCAAGCATACGGGGCAGAATGGACACCCGCATGGGGCAATATGGACACCATGAGACTTTTACGAATTTCGTACATTATTTACACCTATAAAGTAATTTCATTACAAAACAACTATTATGGATGAATAATACGCCGAAGTAGTTCATTTTTGTTCAGTTAATTTACATTCAGGCTGTTTTGGATAAAGCTTAGTTTTTGTCGGCATGTACAGCTGTGCCTAGAACAACTATTGCACTGCTGTCGTTTTTTGACCAATTTGTTTCACCCTATGTCTACTATAGTGAACATTTAACCGAAAATATACCCTGAAATCGAAGAATTTGGTTGGTTTGTGATTGAGGTTATATTTTTCCCTTGCCGCTTCTTTCAAAAAGGTGAGTGTCCATTTTGCCCCGGCAGCAGAAGATATTTCCAAACTTGATTTTTGATATAATAAAGAAGAAAATATAAACATGTTAAGCATGTAGATACAGCAAAACTACTTGCATGTGTTCTAGAAATATCAGGTTTTGATCGACCTGCAATAAATTAATCACTAAATCTTATTTTAGATGGTGTGAAAATTATAATTTCCATGCACAAAAAACGGAGGACGCAACTTTTTCGTGTACAATCAAGTATAATTTTAATTTCGAATGTTTCTTTTCTGAAACTACGTTTTAGACAAATGGACTATATTCTCCATTCATTAAAAGTTCAAAAAAGTTCCTATATTTCAAAATATTGAGGGTGTCCATTCTGCCCCGGGTGTCCATAATGCCCCGCCTACCCCTATACACCTTTTATGCCGCCACCCGACAAAAAATATGACTCGCTATATAAAGTTTCAACTTTCGCTCACATTTTCCCGAAACTTGAAAGACGACGACGGTGGGCACCGGGGTCGTGCCGCACCGCCGCGACCGATAAAGTGTTACAATCTATTCGCCCGGCCAAAATGAAAAATGTGCCCGCGGTCGGCTAAGAACCTCTGTTTTTTTTAGCTGAGCAACATTACGTCAGCAGCAATACTATTTACAGCGCAGCCCGTGGGGTTTCCGCTTGAAATGTCGCGCTGAATAGAGAGGACGACCACAAAAGACCACCCAAAAGTTCCAACTTGTCAATGGCATTCTCCTATAACTAACGTCACTCTCCGATTCCTGGTTGTCGTACAGAGATGGCTTGGAAAACCGTCAAACTATGTGACCAGTCCACTGAAGTCTGTCATATTTCATACGTTGCATCATATTCGTTTCTTTGAACACTTTGTACAGCACGATATATTAAATACTAGCTGTCCCGGCAAACGTCGTTCTGCCTGCCTACTCTGTTTTTTGACGTGCAGCTCCATAGGGACGTTCTCCGCAAGGTCATTTGTATGGGAGCCCCCCGTTCCAGAGACCGGAGAGGTCTCACACCAAGCTAAGAACTTTCCCCGGTCCCAAAAATACCCACACACAAAATTTCACACCCATCGGTTCATTAGTTTCCGAATCCATAGCGGTCAGACAGACAGACAGACAGACAGACAGACAGACAGACAGACAGACAGACAGACAGACAGACAGAAATTCATTTTTATATATATAGATATGCGTCTATGCCACAAATCAATTTCTAGTTTTCCATCGATAGTTTTTCGCAGGCCTATACTAGATATGCAGTGCGTAAAAGATCCCATTAGCAGCTGCAATACGCCTTTTCGCTACAAGGGTAACGTTATTGTCACATCTCACAAGTGTTCCAAGATACATACATTTTTCAACATTTTCAAACACATCGCCATCAATCACCACCTCAACACTAAGACCACTAGGACTGCCTTTGTCTTTACCCGCAATCATGTACTTCGTCTTCGTTGAGTTAATCGTCAAGCCTATACTCGCTATCAGCCTTTTTAGAGGAGCATAAGCTTCCTCCTCTATCCTACGATCGATTCCGATGCTGAGTAGGATGTGCGACCGCTGTGTCAAATGTACACACTCACTTTTCTGCCAACAGCAGGGGCACAGGAGCAAAATTTACATTCAGTCTAATTAGTTTCGTCGGAAAGCCATGTTCTGACATTATCTGCCACAGCTTATTTTATTTGAATATTTATTACATATTAAAAGGTCGAATTTTAAAATTTCACGACAAATATTCGGCCCAGTCCTGTTGTCGCCTTCCTCTGTTTAGCTTATATTTTTTGTCTACCAGAGTCGTAAGGAGTTGGGCGGAAAGTTTTTCCTTTATCCTACTTTTGTGTACGACTGGGAGTTTTCGGTTCTCCACGGGTCTCTGACACTGACGTCGTCGTCGTTGCCCTTCCGTCGTCGTTGTCGTCGTCATCGGTGGCTGGCACTGAAAAGGAAAGTGGCAAAGTTTTCTGTTATTCACAGTTTGTTGGTGTCACGCTTTTCGTCAACTTTTGTGCAAAGTCTGATGCGGAAATTCGAAACACGAAAAGTTTTGAACAAGTAAACAGGCCTAGGAGCCTGAAGGAGTGTTTGGTGACAGCATTTAGGCATCAGGTCCATTGACCGACTTACTGAAAGCTGAGATGATGTGTGCGGGCAGAAATCGAAGGTAAAGCTCCTGAAGGTAGGCGCTCGGTGTATCCACTGCTGGAATGACTGTTGAGCTTTTCGAGCAGTTTCCAGCGGATGCGCTTTACGGTTGAGAGACTTCGTTCCAGTTTCGCTCGTTTTCTCACGTTCTCCAAAGCGCATGGGAAGATGAGAAAAGCTTGGGAAACGTTGCAACCAGTAGCTTTGCTCAAGTTAACCAGCGATTTCAGTTCTGTTCATGGTCATGATTGTTGTGGAGGCACGCATGACGAGGTCTGGTTTTAGTGTACTGTAGACCATCTGCGAGCGAATGTGACCCATACGGATTGGGTCAAACCTAGTTCTGATTTATTGGCAAAACATAGAATGCTCTACAGAAGTGTTTCCAGTTGTCTTTTTCGGAACTTAAAGCTTGTTGGTTAGGGAGGTGTACACGAGTCTTCTCTGGTTGTCTGTCTCTCCGAAAACACAGAATCAACCAGAATGGAGCGGGAAGGCAAGAAGCGAAATGCATCTTGAGTGCGGTGGTGGTGGCATTGATTGGAAGCCGGTTGGATCCGTTCGAGTCTCGTTCAAGGTCCTCGCACATTTGTTTTACGTCACGAGGCACTAACTGTCTATGGTGGACTGGCTTGCATGTGCTGGCTGCATCAGGCAGGAGCGTTTGATGTGGTTTCGATCGGATGGTGGAGGATGACGGGGGCTCGTTAGGTGACGTTACTACTGGTGGAAATTAAATTTGTCCAATCTGAACGTGTGAATTGTGAATTCATGTTGCCGCTTATAATTAAGGTCACCACATGGGCGGGATAGATGAAATTGAAGCAGCAAGTGTTTTTCATTAAATTTAATGAATGCTGACGATTATCGCACAGTTTGTTCGCTTTGGATGACTTGTTAGGCTCCCAGTTATGGAGATTTGATCCATCTGGGACAACCGTTGTCTATTTATTCTTGGAATGTCCCTACCGGGACAAAGCCCAATTTTCAACTCAGTGTTGCTCGAGCACTTGAAAACTTATTACGGCAAGCTTTATTTGCCAAATGTCTAGTTTTGCGTTGTTGAAGGGTATTGGCACCGGTTTTGGTAAGACTCGTGGGAAATTATTTTACAAATAAGCATCAACCTATGAATGTAGATTGTTAATGATGTATTGGTATGTATATAATGATGTATTATATACAAAAGTTTCAGTCATCTTTATAAAGTAGATATATAGTATTTCCCAAGTTTGAAACGCTTCTCTGCGCTATTTTGCGCCTAACCGCAGTAAAACGAGTTCAAAGTTACCTCTAAAATAAATAATTTGTAAATAACAAAGCCATTTTAAAAGATAGAATTATTTTTGGTGATCGACAAAAATGCGTATTTTCTCAAGCTAAATACCTTTGTAGATGCAAAAATGTTAAAAAATATTATTAAAAAATTATGATGAATAATATGATTCCATTGGGGTCATGTACAGACGACGCAATACAGTGGGGACTAGACGTGTGCGCCGCCGTCGCCGACGATTTTTCCACGCCGCTACCGCCACTTAAATTGACCCGGCGCGCCGCTGCTCAAATTTATTCACGCCGCCGAGCAAAATTTCCCACGCCGATGAGAAAACGACAAAGTTTTTTGCCTTTCTCGTACACTAAGTGTACTGGAAAGGCTATATGTTCACTCCAAAAATGACTTTTCGATAGAAGGCCCGGAGGGTCGAGTCACATATACCAATCAACTCAGCTCGACGAATTGAGGTGATGTCTGTGTGTATGTATGTGTGTGTGTATGTATGTGTGTATGTGTGTGTACAAAAAAACTCACATCACTTTTTGGCAGTAAACCTCATCCGATTTCAATGACCGACGGTTCATTCGACGCGGAATCTGGTCCCATTGTTTCCTATTGAAAATGGTTCGAATCGGTCCAGCCGTTCCGGAGATATGGCCATTTAGGTGTTCCGGAACGGTACCCCAGGAAGAGACCAGATATGAAAATGCATCAAACCTATGCATGCGACACATCAAACCACGGCATTGTCAATAACCTGATGAGCGGTAAGCAGGAAAATAGTCTCAGACCATATCTGAACCGGTAGTGTTCCCGAACCGGTTCTGGGCGTCCCGCTGGAAGTGGCCAAATATGCAATTGAACCAAACCCATGCATGCGACACATCAAACCACGGCATTTTCGATGACCTGATGGATAATGAGCAGGAAAACCATCTCAGATCATATCTGAACCGGTAGTGTTCCGGAACCGGTTCTAGGCGTCCCACTGGAGTTGGCCAAATATACAATTGAACCAAACCCATACATACGACACATCAAACCCCGGCATTTTCGATGACCTGATGGACAATGAGCAGGGAAATCATCTCAGACCATATTTGAACCAGTAGTGTTCCGGAACCGGTTCCGGGGTACCCGCCGAAGTGGTCAAATCTGAAAGATAAACAAACCCGTACATGCGTCACATCAAATAGCTGCTTTTAAGATTACTTAATGAACGGCCAGCAAGTGTTTCGGAATCGGTTTTGAGTAGCCGGGAGAGGCCAAATGTAAAAGTAAACCAAATCCAGGCATGTGACACATCAAATCGTGGCTTTTGCGATAACCTGATGAACAGTTAGCTAGAAAATAGCCTTAGGTCACACTAAAGACAACTGGTAGTGTTCCGGAATGGGTTCTGAGAGTCCCGTCGAAATTGTCAAACTCTGCATGTGACACCTTCAATTTGCAGCGTTTTTGGTTAACCGATGAGCAGTTAACAAGACAATAATGTCAGACCATATTTGGTTCAGCCGGTAGTTACCCAGAATCAGATCCAGGTAGTAAAATGTAAAATTTAACCAAACCCATGGATGCGGTGTATCAAATCACGACCAGTCTTGCAAACATTCGACAATTTTCACTACCTTCATTTCGTTGCCGCAGTCGGGTGTCAGCTTGCTTTGTTACATTCGTGCGCTACCTCTTACCTACACACAACACGAGCAGTAGAACGAAGATCAATAAACATAAGAAAGAGTCAAATCAATGTCATCTGACATGATGGCACGTGTGTAATTCTAGCATTACGCATAGATTCTCAGCCAATTCCTATTATGAATGTTAATATGAGTTTATTCTTGCATGTTGCATTGAATACGGCAGATGGGCAACATAGCTCTTGTTATGGAAGAAGACAGGAATAACAAATGATGACCGGAAAATCTAAAATGACGTTTCAAAATTTTGCGGCTTCATGACACTTATATGGTTTGCATTTTGTTTTATCATTTCTGAATATTGGATGTTATGCTAATATAAAATGTATCCATATTGAGTAGATTTAGCAAGTAGTTTTCATTTTGTATTTATGTCAATGTCGTCAACATGTCGCTTAAGTTTTGTTGAAAGGATATTTTAAAGCACGAGAAAGGCACCATCACCGCTAGGTGGATTAATTAGGGTTTTTTTTCTCACCAACACTTTATGAACCACTTATTTGAACCTGATAGCAATAAGAGTGATAATTTTTGAACACTTTCTATTGTTTTACCTTTCTCGTACACTAAGTGTACTGGAAAGGCTATATGTTCACTCCAAAAATGACTTTTTGATAGACGGCCCCAAAGGTCGAGTCACATATACCAATCAACTCAGCTCGACGAATTGAGGTGATGTCTGTGTGTGTGTATGTGTTTAGCGTGGTTGAAAAAATCGTTTTTTCTCCACACCGCTTATTCGATTCGTGACCAGATTCTATGCCTTCTCCCAAAATTTGAGCTCATTTGGTTGAAAACTGAGACTGCACAAGCCCTTCAAAGTTTGTATGGGAATTACTATGGGAAAACGATGTTTTTCATTCAATCGACTGTAATATTTCCTCAAGTGCCCTAGAGCGTTAGTTGACCCTTGGTACTTCTAGGTTACTCTATCAGCTACAACTTTGCCGAATACCGCATTCAAATCGCATGCCTCATTAATTAGTTACCGATTTTTATCCAGAATCGAAATCTTTACTCATGATGGTTAAACTAATCGGTGGGCATCACTGCATTTTGCAGTGAAACATAGTAGCAATGATTTCAGTGTGCTATCTCTGGCGCCATATGGAGCAATGTTGCCTGCTGGGAAGCTGGAGGATCATTGCTAAAGTTTGTCCAGTTGGATAAAAACCGATTTCTAATGTGTATGTGTGTACGTGTACAAAAAAAACTCACATCACTTATTGGCAGTAAACCTCAACCGATTTTAATGACCGATGGATCATTCGACGCGGAATGTAGTCCCATTGTTTCCTATTGAAAATAGTTCGGATCGGTCCAGCCGTTCCAGTGTTATGGCCATTTAGGTGTTCCGGACCAGTACCCTTGGAAGGGGTCATGCATAAAAATGTAACAAACACACACATGCGACACATCAAACTGCGGAATTTTCGATAACCTGATCAACAGTTAGCAAAAAAAAAACAGTCTCAGACCATGTCTGAACCAGTAGTGTTCAGGAACCGGTTCCGGGTGTCCCGCCGGAAGTGGCCAAATATTAAAGTGAACCAAATTCATGCATACAACATATCAAAGCGCGGCTTTTTTGATAACCTAATGAAAGGTGGCAAGAAAATAGTCTCAGACCATATTAGAACCGGTAGTGTCCGGAACCGGTTCCGGATGTCCCGCTGGAAGTGGCGAAATCTAAAAGTGACCTAAAACTATGCATGCGACACATCAAAATGCGGCAATTTCGATAACCTAATGAACAGTAAGCAAGAAAACAGTCTCAGACCATATCTGGACCGGTAGTGTTCCGGAACCGGTTCCGGGTGTCTCGTTGGAAATGGCTAAATATTAAAGTGAACCGAATCCACGTATTGTGCATATTAAAGCGCGGTTTTCTTTTGATAATGAAAGGTTGGCATAAAAAAAGACGCAGACCATATCTGAACCGGTAGTGTTTCGGAACCGGTTCCGCTTGTCCCGCTGGAAATGGCCGTATATAAAAGTGAACAAAACTGATGCATGCGGCACATCAAATTACGGCTTTTCCGACAACTTGATGACCGGTTATCAAGGATGTAGGCTAAGACCACATAAGGGACTGCCAGTAGTGTCGAAACTAGTTCCGGGTTTCCATCCAAAAGCGGCTAAATATAAAATTGAACCAAACCCATGCATGCGACGCGCTTTGGCTTTTATGATAACCTATAAAACGTTAGCAAGCAAATAAGCTCAGACTATTTAAGAGACTATTTGATAATCTGATGAACGGTCATCAAGACAATAGTCTCAGGCTACATCTAGAACTTGTAATCGGTTGCGGGTGTTCCATCGGAAGTGATTAAATAGAAGTGAACCAAACTCATGCATGCGATACATAAAATCGCGGCTTCCTCAAAAATTTGCCGAACGGTTAGCAAGAAAATAGCCACAGATCACATTGATTTTCGGTTTTTTAGGTAACCCGATGAACAGTTTATTAGAACATAGTCTCGGACCATATTTGAGACAACCGGATACGGTTCCAGGTGTCCCGCCGGAAGTGGTCAAACGTTAAATTGATAAAGACTCATGCAAGCTGCACAACAAATAGCGGAATTATAAAAGTGAACAAAATAAATCCCAAAGCGATAAATCAAATCATGGCTTTTTTGATAGCCTGTAAACGTTGGGTAAGATTATAAGTGAAGAAATGGTCAAAGTCTTCATACAAATATGCAA
Organism: Aedes albopictus; assembly: GCF_035046485.1. Lineage (NCBI taxonomy): Eukaryota > Metazoa > Arthropoda > Insecta > Diptera > Culicidae > Aedes > Aedes albopictus. The sequence goes on along the minus strand of NC_085137.1, from coordinate 508,472,890 downwards.
GAGAACAAAATCGTGACCAAAGGGATCTCATCAAATCACACCATTTCAGATTCCTACGGTGTACATATAAAGTAGGATAAATCAACGTCTTATGAAAAATATATAATTTAATCGCATCGACACCGAATTCAATCTTCAATCTCCTTTTGTTTCTGAAATTAGTGCTCACAATTTGGGTGCGGCTGGTAGATCCATCGCTTTTCTCATTGCGATTGAAAATTGAATGGAAAATTTCCATTTTCTGAATTTTTAAAATATAGCCTAAAGTGTGCTGAAAAAAACTTTGTCGAAGATCACAAAGTGATGTGATTGCGAATAAAGTTAACCTTCTTCATGCACTAGCTGACGCTCACCCCGCTGCCGTAGCGTATGGAATGGAGCCATGATGACCCGAATGCATGACTAGGGTTGAGGTGGTCAAGCAGTCAACTGAGAGGTCAGATTTTTTTCAGCTCTGTTTTGCTGTTGAACATAACATCGCAATATGTACCATAAATAAATTTCTCTAATCAATGATGGCTTTGTTAAAATGGTTGTTTTTCTTTATAAAGTGTTCTGAGGATCCAGGAACATTTTGGCTAACGTCGACGGAAAGATCATGAGTACATATTCGACGAGAAAGGCACTATCACCATTAGGTGGATTAATCTGGGTTTTTATTGTGCATATTAGGCGTATGTTTCTAAAGTTCTTCTTGTAAATCTTTTGTAACATTTTTATTTGATTAACTTTAGTGATTTCTTACAGCAATACTTTTAAGATCTTCACTTATTCTATTCTATTTTAATTATTAAACGAGTCTCTTTTGTAAACGAATTATCAACAACATTCTAGGCGGTGTTCTAATAAGGTACACAAACACATCCGCCTACATATTCTTTGTATAAATCATAAAAGATTTCCATGGCAATTTTCCTGAAGGCATAAATTCCATGTAATCTTCAGAAATTCCTATAGAGAACCCTCCAGAAATTTCACTATCAATTCTTCTAAAAAAACACTCCATGCTTAAGAAACTCCTCCATGGATTATTTTAGAAATTTCTCCGAGGATTCTTTCAGAAAACCATCCATGGAATCCTGACATTCTAACAGCGTTTCATTTTTAGAAAATAAAGAGTACAGAATTCTTTCAGAAATTTCTCCAAGGATTCTTCAAAAAAAAAAAATTCTAATATTTCTGTAAAAATATTTCTTAGAGATGTTTCAAGTTCCTCCAAAATAATTTTCCAAAGGATTGCTATGGAGAACTTTCTGAACTGGCTGCATTGATTTATTAGAAATTCCATAAAGAAGGTCACACAAAAATATCCATTTTTAACCCCCCCTCCCTTCTATGGCATACTTTTTGTATAGGACTCCTCTGAAATTATCACACTCTTCGGAACCCCTCTCTCCTCAAACAGTGGCGTAACTTATGGACGCTCGCCCTTCAGAAATAACTCCAGGAAATATATTTACACAGTTATCCCAGGATTCTTTCAGGAGTAGTTAGTTCATGAGTTACTCCGGATATTCCTCCACGTATTTCACCAATAATTCCTCCTGGAATTCTTCCAAGGTTACCATTAGGAATTTTTCTTCAGGTTTTTTTTAAGAAATTTAGAAATATTTTCAGTAACAATTCCTAGAAAGTTTTACATATATTCCTTAGAAAATTTCTAGGGATCTTTACAGAAGCTGTAGTATTTCTCCAGACATTCTTTCAGGGATTCCTTTCGAGGGATTTTTTTAAGGATGGACGGAAAAAAAATCTGAAAGAATCCCTGAAGGAAGGTTTTTACAAATTTCTAGAAAAGTTTGCGATCCCACCCGTAGAGGAATATCTGAGGATCTTTCAGGAAACCCCCTGGAGGAACTTTCAGAAGAATCTATTGGAAGTTTTCTGGAGGAATTCCTGAAGCAACGCATGAAAGAATCCCTCGAAGAATTCCTGAAAAGCATCCTAACAGAACTAAACAAAATCAGATTTCACCATGACAGCACTGGTTTAGAATGAGTTTTAGAAAAGAATATCCTTAGAAGAGACGTGCGACGTTGTGAATTTCTATCTAGAGGAATCCTTTATAAATTTCCTGGTAAACGTCCTCAAGGATTCTCTCTAACATTTACAGCATAATTCATGCAAGGACAGTATTTAATGAAATCTCTGATTTACGATAAAAGATAGAAGTTTGATGTCAAAGAACGAATTGTAGAGTATAGGGGCCACAACTTTGCCAAAGAAAGAATTTTAATTTATTACGCATTTTTCAAAGATAATTGACAAAAACAAATTAAAACACACTACTTTTGAACTATTTGCTCTAGAAAACTTAGTTTCTTGTAGGTATTTTTGCTAGTGTTTCTCCTGGAGTTCCGCCGCAAATTCTTCCAGAAATTCTTCCGGGGTTTCTATAACGATCCATTCAGATGTTTCTATTTAAGATTTTTCCAGGCATTCCTCCTATAATTTCTTCAGAAGAGATTATTTCAGGAACTCCTGCTGGAATTCCTCCAAAAATTTTTCCTGGTATTCCTGCAGGAATCCAAAACTGCAGGAATCCTGCAGTTTCCAAAAACTTCTACATGAACTCCTACGGCGATGTAACCAGGGGTTTCTCTAAGGATTTCTCCAATAATTCTTCCTAGAATTGCTACGTGGATTTACCCAGGGATTCTTTCAAGAAATTCTGCTAGATTTCTTCATATATATCTGCTTTTAATAATTCAGGAACTTCTGCTGAAGTTCCTCTAAGATTTTTTCTACAAATTTCTATAAGAACCCTTTCAAATATTTCCCTAAGAATTGTTCATACATTCTTCCTATGATACCCATGGCGATTCCTTCAGGAACACCTTCTGAGATTCCTCCAGAAATTCTTACTGGTGTTCCTGCAGGGCTTTATGCAGTTATTTCTACAGGAACTTCTCTAGTGATGTATTCAGAGATTTCTGTAGATATTTCTGCATTAATTCCTATCTGAATTACTCCGTGATTCAATCCATGAATTATTCTACGATTGGCACAAATTTCCCAAATGGAGGAGAATGTGCCCCTTGAGCCGACCTACTGATGATTAAATCGTGCGATTTTCCTGGGGATTTTTTCAAGAATTCCTCTTGGGATTGCCTCAGGGATATTTCTAAGAATTTTTTAAAATGTTGCTCTACTAATGATTTCAGTAATTACTTATATAGGAATTCCTCTAGAGATTTCACTAGGATTCTTCTATTAGATTTCGCAATTGGGCACCCTTTATGGATTTCTCCGGGGTTCCTCTTGGGATTTTTCCAGGGTTACCTCTTGGTATTCCTATACGAAAATCTCTTGGTATTGTTTTTAAAATTTCTTCAGAAATTCTTGTAGGAAATTCTCCTGGAACACATGCTGGAATTTATCAACCCATTTCTGCTGTGATTCTTCAAGGAATTCCATCTGATACCCTAACAGAGATTTCTAGATTTATTCAAAGATTGCAATAGGAATTCCTTTAATCATTTTTCATGAAATGCTCCCGGAATTCCTCCAGGGATGCATCTAGGGATTTTTACGGAGATTGCAGTAAGGATTCTTTCAGAAATTACTAAAGGGATTTATCCGGACCTCCTGCAAAGATTTTTGAGAAACTACTTATGGGATTCCATCCGGAATGCCTTGGGTACTTTCTCCAGGAATTTCCCCAAAAATTTCATTTAAGATTTCTCCAGACATTTGTCAGAGGAATTTAAGTGGAAACGTTGCCAATTCGGTTAGTATGAGTTATGACATATGTACTTGTCAATCAGAGGTTGGTTCATTTTAATTCGTTAACAGCTAAAACTAATAGTTATGATTTGAGCTGCACTAACCAGTTTCGGTTGCAATTGCTGTAAGCTGGGAGAAGGTTGTGTTCCAGTAGGGATGTTATGACAAAAAGATGATGTAAAAGATTTAATTGTTCTGCAGTAAAATGCAAAATAAAAAAAACATTTATTATGCCAAAGCACTGAATGTTCACTTTAAAATCCTATTTTTTCTGTGCCCTTAACACCCACTCGAACTTTTTAATACATCTCGTGGTCATTTTTTGGGAGATTCCGAAAAACCCCTACCGCGTGGTCTATCGTTCATACAAAAAAAAATGTATGGACCGTGGTCTTTGTCCGAACAACCCCCCCCCCGAGCCCCTCATGACCACGTGGTTTATGGATGGCCATCCAGTTAGTTCGCAAATTGGGCGCTAGAGGTGCTAGGTATATAAAAGTGGTTGCTATGTACACTCGCCAGTAGAAGCACTCATAAGTTATCACATGCGATATCTAAAAATCTACTTTATTTGGACAATGCTGTCTTCGGCAAAGTTGTTCAGTAGGTCAAGAACAATCTGATGATTCACCCATTAGTTTGTTATTTCATCGCTAGGTGGCGCTAGTCGTCAAGCATAGTTTAAAACTTCTCTATCTCGGGATCCACATCAGATAGAAAAGTGTCGCCTTCGGCAAAGTTGTTCAGGAAGTCAAGAGCTATCCGTTGATTCAACAATTAGTTGATAATTTCGCCGCTAGGTGGTGCTAGTTGTAAGGAAATGTTTTAAACTTCTCTATTTCGGGATCCACAGCAGATAGAAAAGTTTCGTCTTCGGCAATGTTCTTCAGGAAGTCAAGAGCTATCTGGTGATTCAACAATTAGTTGGTGATTTCGCCACTAGATGGCGATAGTTGTCAAGTAAAACTTTAAAATTCTCTATCTTGGGATCCAGAGCAGATAGAAAAGTATCATCTTCGGAAGAGTTCTGGCTATCTGGTGATTCAACATTTAGTTGGAGATTTCGCCGCTAGGTGGCGCTAGTTGTTAAGTAAAGTTTAAAACTTCTCTAGCCCGCGATTCAGAACAGATAGAAAAGTGTCGTCTTCGGCAAAGATCTTCAGGAAGTCAAGAGCTATCTGGTGATTCAACAATTAGTTGGTGATTTTGCCGCTAGGTGGCGCTAGTCGTCAAGTAAAGTATCAAACTTTTATATCTCGGGATCCACAGCAGATAGAAAAGTGTCGTCTTCGGCAAATTTGTTCAGGAAATCAAGATCTATTTGGTGATTCAACAATTAGTTGGTGATTTCGTCGCTAAGTGGCACTAATTGACAAGTAAAGTTTCAAACTCTGCTATCTCGAAATCCACAGCTGATAGAAAAGTGTCGACTTTGTCAAAGTTGTTTAGGAAGTCAAGAGCAATCTGGTGATTCAACAATTAGTTCGTGATTTCGCCGCTAAGTGGCGCTAGTTATCAAGTAAAGTTTCAAACTCCGCTATCTCGGAATCTAGAGCAGATAGAAAAGTGTCGTCTTCGGCAAAGTTCTTCAGGAAGTCAAATGCTATCTGGCGATTCAACATTTAGTTGGTGATCTAGCCACTAGGTGGCGCTTGTTATCAAATAAAGTTTCAATGTTCTCTAGCTCGCGATCCAGATCAGATAGAAGAGTGTCGTCTTCGGTAAAGTTCTTTGGGAAGTCAAGAGCTATCTGGTGATTTAACAATTAATTTGTGACTTCGCCGCTAGGTGGCACTTGTTGTTAAGTACGGTTTCAAACTCCGCTATCTTGGAATCCACAGCAGATAGAAAAGTGTCGTCTTTGGCAAACTTCTTTAGGACGTCAAGGGCAATCTGCTGATTAAATAACTAGTTTGTGATTTCGCCGTTAGGTGGCGTTGATTGCCATGTGAAGTTTTAAAATTCTTTATCTGGGGATCGGCAGCAGCTAGAATAGTACTGTCTCCGGCTGCTAGGTGGTGCTAATTGGCAAAGTTTTTAACTTTTCCATTACGGAATCCATAGCAGGTAGAAAAGTGTTATCTTTGGCAAAGTTCTTCAGAATACACGTGTGCGCCGCCACGCCGCGCCACCACACCGTGCCGCCGTCGCCGACGATTTTTCCACGCCGATTTTTCGACCCGGCGCACCGCTGTTCAAATATTTCCACGCCGCCAAACAGATTTTCCCACGCCGATGAGATTTTTTTTCTTATCTTATCTTATATTTTAGAAGCGAATCTCTTTTGTAAACCTTAACGGATTATCAACATGAGGTCCACAAAAATATTCTCTTTTATGTTCTCGACATATCTCATTGGTAGATTCTTATGGCAACTTACCAATGATATTCTTGGAGGAATATATTCCATGAAATTTTCTTCCGAAATTCCATTATTGCAGAAATTTCTACGGGGACCATCCACGGATTCCAGACATTCTAACAGCGTTTTGTTTTTAGAAAATCAAGAGTTTAGAATTCTCTCAGATATATCTCCAGGAAATTCTTCAAAAAAAAAAAAAAAATACAAAAATTCCTTCAGAAATATTGTTTTGGGATGCGTTAAGTTTCTCCATAAATTTTCCAAAGAATTTCTATCGAGAGCCTCCTAAAATGACTTCATTAATTTCTTAGAAATTCCATAAATAAGGTCACGCAAAAGATGTTCATTTTCAATACACAAAAAGATTCCTTCATAAGCTCCTTCGGGTATTCCTCCATGAATTTCACCAGAAATTCCTCCTGGATTTCTTCCAAAGCGTAGGAACTTCACTCGGATTCTTTAAGAAATTCAGAATTGTTTACAGATACAATTCCTAGGAAGTTCTTCATAAATTATTTTGGAAATTTCTTATGGAATTTCTAGGAATCTTTACATATTCTTTACAAATTCTTATCGAAAATCCTCCATGAATTTTGGTAAAGGATTTCTCTAGGATTTTTTAAATTTTTTATTTATGAATTCTTATAGATTTTTTTTCGCGTACTGACATTTTGAACCCTCTAAGCAGAATACCTTCTTTGAATGAGTGTAATCAGTTTGTCCAATTTTTTTTCCTAAGCTCCTCCAAGGAATCTTTCAGATTTAGAAATTCCTCCATGGATTCCATCTAAAGATAACTCAGGAATTCCATCAGAAATGTCACTAAGGATTCCTTTAGTAGTTCAAGGAACTCTTCATGAATGTCAGCAATAAATTACCTCAGATTTTTTTTTCATAAGCTATTTTTTAGAAATTCCATTGCAAATTCTTCGAAAGATTCCTTAAAGAATGTTACGTTTGTAAATTGTTGTGAACATTTTGTCTGTTTATTTTGTATGTTTTACTAAGGTTTGTACATTTGTCCCTGAAATTTAATGTGCATTTGTAGCGCTCCAAAAATTTCAGGAGCGATCCAGTACAAAACGCACAAGCCGTCCCCTAACACGGACATCAAATTGTAGACGGTCTTGTGTTGTTGCCCGAATCTGGATGCCCCCTTAGGATAAGAAATTCCTAGACCAAAACAAGCTATGTAAGCAAGTAACGCTGCAAACAAAAGGCAATCCGCCAGAAGAAATACGATTACAGGATTGACTGATGGACCAAGCACAAAAATGAAACCTCGTCATCCTGGCATCGGTCTTCGTTATCTGTTTAGATAACTGGGCACAATTTATGTTGTGTGTTGCATGTTTGTTTTTTTTTGTGCATTTGTAATGTTCCATTTTGTTTTTCGTATCTAAGTTCCCAGACGTGGGGCCCGATACGGAAAATAAAATGTGCATTTGTAAGGTTCCAATGTATTCGTTATATTTTACTTTTCGTATCCCACTAGCTTCAAAATGTGGGGCTCGATGCGGAAAATAAAATGCGCATTTGTAGGGTTCTTTTAGCAGTTGTCTACATTGTGGTACCCATCGGGAGCACAATGCATTTGTAGTGTTTCGCAAAACTTTTTTCCGTTACATTGGCGCCCAACGTGGGGCATTGTGCATTATAAGGTTCCAATGCATTTTCCGTTACATTGGCGCCCAACTAAAAAACCCACGTTCATGTTATAGTTTATTGTTTCTTTGTTGATCCATCTGGTTTAGGTTAGGTAAACTTAGAGTAGATCAAATATGAGTGTCCGCAACAGTAAACATAGATAAAGGCTAAGTGCTTTGTTGATGGTAGTGTAGTGAGCGTGTATTGTATATTAAAATTGATAAAATTCATCAATATATAGGTGCTCACAAACACACATGGAAATACTAAGTTTCTAGATTTAGCATTTCACTTTATGCCATTTCATGTTTAATAATTTTATAAGGTTGTGGATGATACATGTCGATTTGCGTGCGTGCTATTTAGAGTGCA
>NC_085137.1:508427260-508464283 GCF_035046485.1 Aedes albopictus | reverse complement strand
ACCGCACCAACCGTTTCGTTTTAGGGGAATGGTGTTTGATTATAAAAGTGTTGGGAGCGGTGCTGCTAAGAAGGTTAATGCACACCCCGTTTAAGTTGACGTATCTTCTCCTGGGATGGGGCACAGGCATTTGTCCATGTGTCCTGGCTTCAAAGCCTAGGCTTAAGCGCAATTACTCGCTCTCTGAAACGAGAACAGAAGAAATGCAGGTTCCTTGATCCTTTTAAAATTGCACGCTGCGGATTGCATAAAATAAAATAATATGTGTAAACCAGTGAAGTATTAACAAGAATTTTCAATTGCATTCGTTCCATAGAATTATTAGATATAAAAAGTATGATAAAAGGAACATGAAACATTTGAATGCTGTGTTTTATGAGAAAAAATAGGCAGACCATTGTTTGCGTCATTATAAATCGATCCATAAAATTGTCAAACGATCCTTTGAAGACTTTTGGATATTTCATAGAACAATTCCAGAAATCCATAAAGCAGTCATTTGGAGTCATGGAAAACTGTTGATTAGCCCTTGATTGTTGTTTTTTTACAAAGGCCATAGCTTTTGGACTAGTAACGGTAACTATTGGCTAAACTAGTTGTTTTATTGTTATTGTTATTTATTTAACCATGGATCAATCTCCATGGGCCTCCAGTTAGTCTAGGGGTTAAGGCTATGGATCGCCAATCCGGAGACGGCGGGTTCGATTCCCGTTCCGGTCGGGAAAATTTTCTCGACTACCTGGGCATATTGTATCATTGTACTTGTCTCACAATATAGAAATTCATGCAATGGCAGGCAAAGAAAGCCCTTCAATTAATATCTGTGGAAGTCTTCGAATGAGTGTAATCAGTTTCGTACCTTTTAATTCCGCCCTATGTTGCTTATCCTTTGACAGATACGCGTATTTCGACAACCACTGAGTGGATAACTGACACTGAGTCAGTCAGTAATCACTGTCACTAGGATGAATTTGGGAACGTGAGATTACTTATGGCACTCGTGCCCTATCAATAATTTAAAAGTTGGTAAAAATAAAAAAAAAACTAAATGTGTGATGAAATTCCTGCTCAAAATTTATATTTATTCTTACATAATCCCGATTTTGTTGATATTTTGTGCGATTTTGTTCATATGCAATGTTGTTATTAAGAAAATATTTTCTGCCGGAATTCAGTCAAAATTGTGAAGCTTTTCCAGAGTTTGAAGTAACACATAACAAACGGAGCGGTGTTTAGTTTTTTAAATATGATTTTTTGAAAATTGATGGCTATATTTTTTATACTAGCTACTTTAAAAGTGTATTATATTGTAAATCGTCATAAAATATGCACTGTATTGCATTTTTAAGTGATCCCTGGTGTTTTTCGTATCCATAGTTTTATAAAAAATCAAAATATAGTTTAATTATAAAAAGTGTCTACATGGGAAAATTTGTCCTTGTATTTTAAATTATTCATCTCAAAAACAAAAACATACATCTTTAATTTTTCGATATGTTGCACCAGTGATCCTCAGTCTTACTGTCTTCGCAGACCAATAGGAAATTTTCTAGAGAGACTGCGAGTCGCAAGTCGTTCAAGAGTTAATTTATGACAGTTTTCTGGATTCAATTAACTTTGTTTGATTTTTTCTAATATTGAAGTTAGTTAAGAAGTTAAAACTACTTTAAACTGTGAAATACGTGGAATTATCAAAGCATTTATTCCACCCGAAAAAATCCTGGACACTTCACAGCATTTCGGAGTGAATTACGGAATTCCTTTTTTTAAAGTTCATGTCCATATTTTTTAGTTTTGACATTTCTTTGTTTCTATAATGCTGAGTAAAATATCTCAGACTCATCATTTAAATATCAGGTATAATATTAAAATGTGAAGTTGGAACTTAATCGAAGATTTTATTTTGAAAACACGTTGGAATTTTAAGAATTCTACTTTATGATTTTGAACTTTCTGAAGAAACTCTGAATGATTTCTTGGTGGAATTTAGGAGTTCTTGAAAGAATTTACAAAAACCTTGTCGGACATATTTCTGTGGAAACCTTTGCAGGGTTTTTTTTTATCGACTGTAGGCAAAATATAAAACGAAATGTCTGTGATAAATGTAGTTGATTTAGAAAAAAAAGTTTGCAAAAATTGAACAAATGCTTAGCCGAAGCATGTTGAGAAAAACCATATCCGGACAGTATTATAAAAAAAAAAATCTGCAGATATAGAAGTACTGACAAGTTCTAACGGATTTCTCGAAATTATTTCAGGTTTCAATAGAAACTCAAGAAACTTCCTTAAACAATTTTTCATAGATTTCATTTTAGACAAAGTCATAGGAACTGTAAGTTTACCTTAATCAAATTACCCAAGAACTTTTTAAAAGTTTTAAAACTTTTGAAGATTATTTTGCCCAATCTCTGAAATTTTAGGAGAAATTTTAAATTCAAATTTTAAAAACATCTCCTATTGAGTCAAATTGTGTGTAAACACTCTGAAAGATTTTTTGATATAAATTCCCAGTAGAATGACTAGGGAAGCTTACGGAAATATTGTAGAATTTGCTCTTAAATTTATTTCTTCAAGGATGGCTACAGAAACAAAAAGAAAATTCTCCTGTATTTTGTTCGTGATATCGAATGGATCATTTTTGATGAGATCTGCCAGAAATCAAAAATCAATGGTAGACACCTACTGTAGTTTTCAGGATCTACGACAGTTTTAAATTTTAAAAACTAATTATCAACATTTTGTATGGTTTGTAATATTGGATTGGATTATTAAAGTCTTCTACAGTTTCTAAAACTTTCAGGAATCTTCTCAAAATTGTGATCTTAAAAAAACAAAACAAGGTATGAACAGATTAATCAAACTCAATATTTTGAGAAAAGGTATAAGTTTTCAAATGTTAGGAAGCTTAACCCTCTAATACCCAAATTTTTGATTTTGATCTAAATATCATTTTTCGTCATCTAAAATCGATTTAAACATGTTTTGGAAGATGATTCTTTTTAATTCTCGATTTCGTGAATTTCAGTTTTTGATTTTTCTAATTTTTATTTTTGAACATCCCCACACTTTTATATTTTTCCTGGAAGCCTATTTGGGGTACGGATTTTTTGGGATGAAAACATTTTGAGATTTTATGATTATTGTTGAAATATTTTTATTTTAAATTTTTTTCATATAAAATTTTATTTTCCAAGTTATTTTAAGGAAAATAATTTTAGAGTGTATTCGATCCCCTTAAACTATTAAACAAGGATAGAATGGTTAGGGAAAATTTTAAAATATGTTAATTGTAGCGATTCAATACAAAATAAACAATGACTTCTAAAAGGTGACCAAAACATCAATTTTTCAATGATTTTTAAAAAATGTAAATACGCTTTAAAATACACCAAAAACCATCTTGAGATATACAAAACAGTCCTAAATATCAGCCAAAAATATAAAAATGTTGATTTCCCTCGAAACAAAAATTACAAAAATGTTCAAACTATACCCCGTCTAAAGGCGGGGTTGGGTATTAGAGGGTTAACAATGCAGAGCCAAATGTACTAAATCAGAAAAGCTTTGTTGTTTCTCAATTCTTTTGTAAACATTTTCATAAAATATGAACTACTGTTCGTTTCATAAAACAGTTGTAAATAAAAGTATCAATGAACTTGTTATTTATTCTCATGCAAATGTTAAATTAAGTCAGGCAAAATTTTCACTTTTCACAAAATGGTCAAATAGATGTAACTTCTCGTTAAGTGCATCAGAAATTCTCAGATTTTCACTGTGAGTTGCTCAGCTAGTTGTTTATCACTGGTCCAATTTTGTTTAAGATCGAGCTAATCTACATGGAGTTAGAAAGATTCTAGTAGAAAGCATTATTATCCGATAGCCAACTTTGAGCTGTTATATCTCCGGGTCCAATAATTCGAATGAAATACAACATTGAGCATTCATGACTTATTTGACGATTTTTGAAAAACGCTTTATTTAACTCAACATTATTAACACGGAAAACATTACAACGCTTAGATTTTTTTTTCTAATATCAGACATAATTGGCCTAGAACTTCAACATCGTTTCAAAACTCAATATGGCAATTATATTACATTTGAATTCCCTATAGTGGACATGAATATACAGGGGATGGCCAAAATGTTTGGGATAGGCAACTTTTTTTTCTCTCACAAAAAAGTTCAACATGCTTTAACTTTTCATAGAGTGCATCAAAAAATCTCAAATTTTGACTGTTTGTCAACCTATTATATGTGCATCATTGGTACAAATCTGGGCTCGATTAATTAATCTTTCGCGAAGTTAGAACCGTTCGGGTCAAACACTATTTTTTTGACAACTCATTTTTGAGCTGTCATATCTCGGAAACCAGTGAACCGAATTGAATGAAATTTTGAACGTACACTAACAATATACAAATGCTTCATAAACAATTAAAACATAGATACTGTTTGAACGTTGAAAAAAGTTATCATGGATAGACACTTCTTGGATTTTTCTCGAAAAAAATGTAGTTTTTTTAAGTCAATGTCAATAAATTTTAATGTTGATGTCCAAAGATTTTCCACTTCTGTTCTCAAGTTATCTTTAATCAGATATATTGGAGCCTATTTAGACTAAAGGAAGAACACATTTAGTAATTTTTGTGTGGTATTGTAAATTTGACTTATTTTCCCCTATATGGGTAAAAATTTCAACCCGGTATAACTTAATTCGCCGTGAGAAAATATTACATTTTATAACGATGTATTAAGTAAATATATATTGTTGATAAACGTTGAAAAATTCATTCAATTCGGTTCACTGGTATCCGAGATATGACAGCTCAAAAATGAGATGTCTAAAAAATGGCGTTTTACTCGAACGGTTCTAACTTCGCGAAAAATTATTCAATCGAGCCCAAATTTGTACCAATGATGCACATATAGCAGGTTGATAAACAGTCAAAATTTGAGATTTTTTGATGCACTCTATAAAAAGTTACAGCATGTTGAATTTTTTTGTGGGAGATAAAAAAGTTGCCTATCCCAAACATTTTGGCCACCCCCTGTAAATATGTTTTGAAAGGAAATAACAAAATAACTGGCAATAAGTTTAAAAAAGTTTTGGGAATATTGTTACTAATTCACAAAAATCATAGAAAAAGATTTATCATAATTACTTTTTTCGCATAAAAATTATAAGATAATTCAATCGTTTTTCAAAGCCTAAATGTAGAATTAGCATTTAGTTAAAATGCACGTTGATATAAACAAAAAAAAAGTTATATGAGTCATAAATGCTCCAAATTTCATTGTATTCGGTGCATTAATCCGAAGATATAACAGTTCAAAGTTGGTTATCGAATAATTACGCCTTGGCTAAAATATAAACGACTCATAAATAAGTGATCATTTTTTATTGCTCAAAAATCAATTATTTATGGGAAGTTTTGATTTATTTTGGCACTTTTTGATTTGTTTCTGGAACTTTTATAGTTAATTATTGCTTCCACCCCTTTTTATTTATTGGCAATTTTCGAATTATTTATGGAAATCCATAAATCCATATCCATTTGATTATGGGGCGTTTAATTGCCTTTACTATAATCCCTCTTACTTCAGGTAGAATAGCCCGATCTTTCCCAAATTTGAACCATTGATAGACATCTAGTTGAGCAACTTATTGTGATGCACTTTTTGAAATAGCTGTAACTTTGACCATTTTTTGAAAAGTGAAAATTTTATCTGATTGTTTACTCTGTGTTAAAACACACGTTTGCCGGGTCATAACATGTTTCATAACATTGCAAATGAAAAAAAAAAAAACAAAGATTGCCTTGGTGATCGCAACGTTTACGCAGGAAAATAATAAACGCAGCTGTTTACGCTGTTTAATGAATCCCCTCTTGAGTACGTAATGGAATCTTTCAATTTATTTTATTATTCGGAAATTCATTTAAGAATTTCTTATTACTATTTTTTGGAATTTAAGAAATTTAAGAAAATATATATTTTATTTTCAAGGAAATGCTGATTAATCTCATATCTTTTAGGAAATTTAGAAAATCTAGGAGAAACTTTGCTGTTAAATATACCGAGTCTTATAGTTCTTACAATTTTAGAATTCACAGAAATTCAGATATCTTGCGTTGCTATCAATCTACCTCCAATATTTTTGCATAGATAGAAAGCTGATTATAATTCGATTCGATCATCTGATCACTTTTTTTTCATCACATTAATAGAAGTCGAGATGTTGGTATATGGGACTCTATTCTTAAATTAAGGCAAATTTAAAAAAAAATATGAAGATTTGTATTTCTTTTTTCAATATGGGACTCTATTCTTAAATTAAGGCAAATTTAAAAAAAAATATGAAGATTTGTATTTCTTTTTTCAATAAATAAAAACAATTTAAAAATTCTATCATAATAATGTATATCATATGAAATATGAGATGTGTGCAAGTTACAATAAACAAAATCAGCGCAATCGGAGCATTGGTTTCGTGGCATGATATGCACGAAGGGTGCAGATTTGCTCAAACATAAAACAAAAATCGGTTTGAAATTTTCAGCCTTGCATGAAAGTTGAACAAATTTCCGCTCTTCAGTATTTTTTTTCCTTCAAGTTCTCGAACTTAGGCAATGATTCTATGCTGTAATGAAAATAAAACTTACGGAGTTCAAAAATGCTGTAAACTAGTGTTATTATGTAGTAACAGGTAATTCTGACATAATTCATGTCAAAAGTTATGCACAGAACGTTTGAAGTTTTTTAAATTTATTTCTAAAATTGTAACAGATATGTAACTAGACATTGAGTCACATTTTTGCCATGGTTTTGACCAATAAGTCTCACAAACTTCTACTAAGAAATGTGTTGTTATTTTCGTCACAAATTTATATTATTGGTGCAAATTCTATTCGTTGACTACTACATGAATAGGATTAGTAGAACATTGCCTAAGTGAAAGTAATTGGTAAAAAGCAACTTTTGATTTGGTAAACGCTGACAAAGAAGCATCCCATACCCTTTCAAATAGCCGCTCCCACAACGTCTATCGGTAGCCGCATTATGAAGTTGAAAAAATAAAATGTAACATACTCCCAACTATCGAGTCCATTAGGCATCTACCGGCGGGCTTGCTGGTCTGCTCTTAAATCCCACCAAGCTTCAGTTGTTTTCAACTGAAAAGCCGCCACTAGTGCAGTGGGCGCAAGTGCAACACCACCGGTCTAGACTACTGTTGATGTTGCGGCTGCCAACATAGACCCAATGCAAATCACAATTACCTACAGTGCACTACAGCTGTTGTAACAACTTGTATGAGATGATTTTCAGTTCATTTAATTTCGCTATGTTTAATGGGTAGTACGCTTGCCGGTTGGGCCCCATCGTCGTCATCGTCGGATGCCGGCCGGTTCGCTGCTGCAGCGAACAACATAATAGAACCGGCTGCTACCATTAGGGGATTTGGCTTTGAAATGATGTAGGTGCATACCTAGGCACCGGTAATGAATCATCATGCTCTGTGATTGTAATTGTGGCTGTAATGATTTGTTGAGGGATTTGTTTTGAGAGCGGCTAAGCTTTGATAGTTGAATCGATGTTGATCTGATAAAAGTTATTACCTACCTACTGTGCAGCTGAAGCATACCACAGTTGATTATCATAATTGGGTCGGTATGTTTGGCTGGTTTTCTGAATGTTATTCTGCATTGTGTTGGCAGCAGATCAGTTAACTGGGACATACCTGAAAGGTAAAACAGATAATAATGTAGTTAGTTTCAGGTGTTTGAGTTCAATGATCAATTAATTTTTGCCTTTCTCGTACACCAAGGTGTACCGAAAGGCTATATGTTCACTCCAAAAATGAAGTCTTGATAGAACCCCCAGAGGGCCAAGTCTTATATACTATTCGACTCAGCTCGACGAGTTGAGATGATGTCTGTGTGTGTGTGTATGTGTGTGTATGTATGTATGTGTGTTTTTTTTTATTCTAGGAGTCCAAAATTCTTCTAAAGACGCTGTGTGGGATTCGAATGTGCGCCTACCCACTAAAACACTCTCCTAGTTCACCTCCACCTTAAATTCCCCTCCGGTACCACCATGCAGTATTTCTTCGGAGGGGAGGCGTTTTGTGCCTTGTGCACCATCACCAATTCGTTATTCTAGTCTTCGTACTGAGCCGTTTGGCTCCCGTGTAATTTGTTATTCTATTTTGATTAAACAGTTGCCATTTAGCGACCTTCTACTGTGTTAGCCACATTTACCATGCCACATGCCGAGCCATTTAGCTCCAGTTAGTAATGTGTTAGTACTAATTTGTTCGCCATTTAGCGATTGATTACGGTTACTAACACTCCTCATGCAGTTCTCTACTCCGCTGATAAAACAGGTCTTCTGGAAGCGACCATGTAGCCTTTAGCACTCTCGCGTACTACTCGGGTAGTCCCCGGCGGTGAATCTATCCTACTCCGACGAAGAGTTCCCCGACAGTGGAAGATCTTCCGAAACCGAACTTCCCGGGTAGGTGCCGAGGTCGGTTCTGCGATTCCGGTTGAGGTCGGCTTCCGGTTTACAGGCGCCCCGAAGACCAAGCTCCGGTGCTTTTTACGCGGAACTACTCGGTCTAGTCCCCGGCGGTGAACCTAGCCTACTCCGACGGAGACAACCCCGGCAGTGGAAGTTCTCCCGACACCGAAAATCCCGACCTGTGAAGTGCCGAGGTCGGTCTGGCGATTCCGGTTGGTGGTTGGCTTCCGGTTCACCAGCGCCCCGGCGACTCAAAACCGGTACTACGCCACGAACTACTCGGTCATGTCCCCGACGATGGATCATGCCTACTCCGTTCGCGATCAGCCATCCTCTGATCCTCCCGCCATTTTCGCTGCAACGACGACATGATCTGTACAACTTACCTATTCACCGCACTCCACGTAACTTCGTTCTGGCACATCTCCGTAATGATTTGTTCGCGTTCAGATTGCCAACGCTACTCGCTTGCATCTCGCTACGTTCCGCCATGAACCGTGGGCAGTAGAATACCACGTGCTCCGGTGTCTCCTCCTCGTTCGGACAGGCCGGGCAAAGTGGGGACTCTGCGTGGCCGAATCGGTGCAGATACTTCCTAAAGCAACCATGGCCTGACAGGAACTGTGTCAGATGGAAGTTAACTTCTCCGTGTTTTCTGTCCACCCATACCGAAACGTTTGGAATGAGCCGATGGGTCCATCTTCCGTTTCCGGCGCTATCCCAGTCCAGCTGCCACTTTCTCATCGAGTCAGCTCTCGCATTCTTGCGGGATCCTGTCGTTCCTCGGCGGTTGTAACATTCGCAGTCTTCTTCCAGTACGATTTTTATGGGGATCATTCCCACTATGATGCAGACCGCTTCCGTGGATATGGTTCGGTATGCACTGGCTACTCTCATAGCCATCAGCCTGTATGTGCTATTCAGCCGCGCTAGGTTCCTCTTCGATAGCTGTCCAGCTACCCAGACAGGAGCGCCGTACCGAAGTACCGACGTCGACACGCTGGCAAGGAGTATCCTCGTACCGCTACTGACTGCCGATCTGTTTGACATGATCCTGGTCAACGCTGCGATTGCTTTGGCCGCTTTCTCGCAGGCGTAGTCGACATGACTGTTGAAGTTTAGCCGGTCGTCGATCAACACCCCAAGATGCTTCACTTCTCGTCTCGAGTCGATGGTGAGTTCTCCGACTGAAACTTTAACATGCTGTACCGCCTTTCGGTTGCTGATCATCAGCACTTCGGTTTTGTGATGAGCTAATGCCAGCTTCCTTTCGCACATCCAGTTTTCGACCAATTCTATCGCCGCCGAGGCCCGTACTTCCACTTCGTTCAGCGACTCACCGATTACTATGAGCACGACGTCATCCGCGAATCCAACAATCTGCACTACTCTTGGTAAGCTTAACTGCAGCAATTCGTCGTACATCGCGTTCCACAGCATCGGGCCCAGGATAGAGCCTTGAGGAACACCCGCTGTTATGCCTACACTCTTCTGTCCCCCACGCGTTTCGTAGACCAACGTCCGGTTCTGAAAGTAGCTCTTCAGTATTCTGCAGAGATACTCGGGAACCCTCATCCGGTGTAGGGATCTAGCTATTGCTTCCCAACTAGCGCTGTTGATTGCATTTTTCACGTCTAGAGTGACGACCGCACAATAGCGATTTCCTCTTCTCTTTTGCTTCATGGCAGCATCGGCTGCTTGAACAACTAGCCGGATAGCGTCAACTGTACACCTTCTTCTTCGGAACCCGAACTGCATCCTCGATAGTCCGTTCTCGCCTTCTGTGTAATTTCCGAGTCTGTTGGAGATCACCTTCTCCTGAAGTTTTCCAGTCGTGTCCAGCAGACATATAGGCCTATACGCCGATGGATCTTCGGGTGGCTTGCCCGGCTTCGGCAGCAGAACCAATTTATGCCGCTTCCAACGATCGGCGAAGTTTCCGTCGTCGATACACTTCTGCAATGTGGTTCGAAACATATCCGGGTTTTGTTGGATTGCTGTTTTCAGAACCAAGTTGGAGATGCCATCTAGTCCTGGCGCTTTCTTGGGTTTTAAGCTCTTCGCTACCGTGATGAGCTCCTGGTTGGAAATACGGGATTCCTCCATATCAGCGGCGACTTCCTCATACGGCGTGGGAGGCCAGACCGTTGGCTCGTGCTGAGGGAACAGTCCGTCTACTATGGCTTTCAGCTTTTCTGAACACCTCTCGGGTGGGGTCGCTGGGCCTTTTATCCTTGACATAGCTGCTCTGTAGGCATCTCCCCATGGATTTGCGTCCGAATCACGGCAGAGTTCCTGCATGCAAGCTGCTTTGCTGAGCTTGATGCCTTTTATGAGGGCCGCTCTTGCCGCCCTAAACAAAGGTCTGCGCTCTTCCCTTTGCTCATCAGTGTGAGCCCGTTGCATTCTTCTCCTAGCTCGAAGACAGTTCCGACGGAGTTCGGCGATCCTCCCATTCCACCAGTAGACTGGTCGGCGGACGTCCCGCGGCTGTATCTTCCTCGGCATAGTTGCATCGCAAGCTCGAACGAGAACCGAAACCAGTTCATCCGGACTCAGATTCAGCATATTGCGTTCATACCGAAGCACTTCTGCGAACACGTCTTCATCGAATGCTTCTGTTCTCCACTTCCGCCCTTTGGAATCATCCCCACGTGCCGCCGTCTGTACCCGTTCTCCAAGACGGTATCGGATCGCTTGGTGATCACTATGCGTATAATCTTCACAGACTCTCCAATTCATGCTTCTCACTACAGTCGGACTACAGAACGTTACGTCGATGATAGACTCTCTGCCTTCTCTTCGATAGGTGCTTGTGGATCCTTCGTTGGCTAGAACTAAGTTCAGTCTGGATACTGTTTCCAGCAGGCTCCATCCTCTGGGGTTTGTGAGGCGGCTACCCCACTCAACTGCCCAGGCATTAAAATCGCCGGCAATGATGACTGGCCTCCTGTCGCCAAGTTTCTCCAATATTTGGTCCAGCACCTGATTGAACCGCTCTATCGTCCAGTGTGGAGGTGCATAGCAGCTACATATGTAGACGCCGTTAACCTTGGCTATAACGAAACCCTCTATCGCGCGATACACCACTTCCTGCAGGGGATATCTTCCAGCCGTCCAAATCGCAGCTGTTCCAGCTTCATCTGCTACCCAGTTACCATTTCCGGATGGGATACGGTACGGATCCGAGATGATTGCTACGTCGCACTTCGCTTCCTTCGTGGATTGGCACAGCAATTGCTGCGCGGTATCACAGTGGTTGAGATTTATTTGAACTACCTCCACTGCGATTTACCGGACATCGCCTGTTTGAATGTTGGACATTTTGGGCCACCAGTAAAGTGGTAACTGCGCCCCTCATTTTCACAGATGATGCACTTTGGTGGCTTCTTACACTCTTGTGCTTTATGACCTTCATCTCTGCATCTCCTGCACAGTTTCGATCTATCTGGTCCTCGGCAGTTCCGTGCCAGATGCCCAAACTCTTGGCATCTGAAGCATATCTCCGGTTGCTGAGAAACCCGCAGTGAGCATTCTGAAAACCCGACTTTCACTTTGCCAATTCGCAACGCCTTGTCGGCAGCATCCACCGGGAGCTTGATAGCCGCAACCTGCGTCCCGGAAGGTCCCCTTCTTAGTCGGACTGACATTTCAACGTCTCCTATCTCCATTTGCTCCTTAATTGCAGTTTTTACTTCTTCCGCCGTAGTAATCTCGTCTATGTCGACGCATTGCAGAACCACTTCTGGCGTAACAGCTCGGACCTGCACAGTGTCTCCCACGACGCTCGCTGCAAGCTACTTATATGAAGAGCTCTTGTTCTTCGAGTCCTTTTTCAGCTCGAAGATCATTTCTCCAGACCGTGTGCGCCTGACTTTTTGTACGTCCGCGCCGAAGTCCTTAAGCTCCGGAGCCGTTCTTATGGTACGTAGAACCTCAAGGTAACTTTCCTCACGGGTCTTCACCACAATCGCTTCGCCTTTCTTTTTGACGCTTCTCCTAATTGCTTTTGGTCTTGCGCCTGCGTTCGTCTGCTTTGCCTTGCCCTTTCTTTGCACAGTCTGCCACTGGGTCTCTCTGTTGCCGACACCGACCTGTTCTGCCTCTGCGGCGGCCAATCGCTTGCGCAGATTGTCTCTCTGCCTTTTAGAGCCTCCTGGCCTTTCATCTCCTGGCGAGGATCGGTGTCTCTTTGTCGCAGACATCGGTGTGTTTTCCGTTCGCGCTAGTTTCTCCTTCTTGCCGAGGTTTCCCGGGACTGTTCTCGGTGTTTGCTGTGGCAGCGTTTTATCAGCGAGAGCGTTTTTCGTCGATGCCAATTCGCTTTCGGCTATTTCCGCTCTCTGCAACACGTTGGTCCACTCCTTGACGGCTGATCCGAGAGCTCTCCGGATCTTTAACACCAGCTCCTTGATGTCCTTGTGCACATTGTGTTTCTTGTCGACGAATTCGTGGAGCTCTTCCACCCAGTTCTTCGCCACTAGAACCTTCGGATGTTGCTGGGGCACGCCCCATCCGCTATTCGTCAGCAGCTGCTGCTGTTGCACTTGGGCCACCATTTGCTGCTGCTGCTGTTGCTCCTGTTGTACACTGTGGTTATGTTCATGTACCGCGCTTCGCTGCAAGAACGCTTCTTGTTGCTGTTCCGCTTCTTCTCTTTGCTGAGGAGACCTCATCAATCCTCCTCTGGCGAACGGATTCGCCACCTTTCCGCTGTTATTCTTGTTTTCTCCTTCCATGTTGTTGGGTCCCCCCTCCGAACCGCTATCTCCACCTGCTGCACGTAGTCGCTTTCATGATCTCTTGGTTGTCTATGAATCAGGGAGGCCAAGCGAGGGTTGAACACGTACCTTCATGGGGTCCGTGTTCAGAGCCAGATCAGCGTAAGTCGGGAGTGTTACATCCGAGCCTAGTACCCATCAAAATTGATGGACAGATGAAGAACGTATCCGGAGGCCTGCCAAGGTTTTACCGGGACGGAGGCAGACGCACCATTAGCCCACTCGCCGTTTCAAGTAGGTGTCACCCTTCCTTACTCAGGGAGCAGAATGGCACGAATGTCAGCCCATCGTCGTCATCCTATCCGTAATCCGTAGTCCGTTGTCGTTTGCGTTGACCAGTATGCCATAATCAGGATGTTACTGGCATCGATCCTGATGTGCCGGTTAGCACTCCGAGTATTTGGGCTAAGACACTTTGGAAGCGGTGCCAGGTCGCTTGTACAGAGTTGCTTGCGGATGTGTGGCTTTTTATGGAGATCCAACAGAGCCCACTGTTGAAACCCCGCCACATCCTAGGCATCCTCTGCTTGAGCTGTCTGGAAACCAGAAGCTCGGTCACTCCCCGAAGGAAGAGCCAAAGAGCCACACGGATGTGCGAACGATTTTCGCTTAGGATGAACTCCTAAGCTGCCACCCGACTCGCAGAAGGGGGGGTTCGTCAAGCCCCTGGACTCCTGTCACTGCTGCCCCGATGTATGTGTGTGTGTGTGTGTGTGTGTGTGTGTGTGTGTGTGTGTGTGTGTGTGTGTGTGTGTGTGTGTGTGTGTGTGTGTGTGTGTGTGTGTGTGTGTGTGTGTGTGTGTGTGTGTGTGTGTGTGTGTGTGTGTGTGTGTGTGTGTGTGTGTGTGTGTGTGTGTGTGTGTGTGTGTGTGTGTGTGTGTGTGTGTGTGTGCGTGTGTATGTGTGTATGTGTACAAAAATGTCACCTCACTTTTGAATAGTAAATACCATCCGATTTCAACACTTTTGGTTTCAATCGACGCGGAATATTGTCCCATTGTTTTCTATTAAAAATGGTTTAAATCGGTCCAGCCGTTCCGGAGTTATGGCCATTTAGGTGTTCCGGACCGGTACCCCAGGAAGGGGCCAGATATGAAATTGCAACAATCCCATGCATGCGACCCATAAAACCACGGCATTTTCGATTATCTGATTAACAGTAAGCAGGAAAATAGTCGCAGACTATACCTGAACCGGTAGTGTTCCGGAACCGGTTCCGGGTTCCCGCCGGAAGTGACCAAATATAAAAGTGAAACAAACCCATGCATGCGACACATCAAATTACCGCTTTTTCTGTAACCTGATGAATGGTAAACAGGAAAATAGTCTCAGACCATATCTGAATCAGTAGCATCCCTGAACCGGTTCCTGGTGTCCCGTCGGAAGTGACCTAATTCATACATGTGACACATCAAACCGTGCCCTTTTCGATAACTTGTACGATCAGCAAGAAAATAAGCTAAGCCCACAATAGAAACTACTGATAGGAATCGGTTCGAGGTGTCTCGCTGAAAGTGGCCGAATGTAAAAGAGAACCAAAAAATATTCGCGACACATCAAATGGCTTTTAAGGTATCCTGATGAACGGTTACCAAGAAAAAATATCTCAGTTCATGCTTGGGAAAACTAGTAGTGTCCCGGAATCGATTCCCGGTGTCCCTCCGGATGTGGTCAAATGTAGAAGGGAACCAAACTTCATGCATGCGCTTCATCAAATCGCGGTTTTTTCGATAAGCTGATGAACGGGTTTCAAGAAAATCAGCTCAGATTACGTTAGAGACCACCGGTAGTGTTCCACAACCGGTACAGGTGTCCTTCCGGAATTGGTCAAATGTAAAAATGAACCATGTAAACTTTCCGGATCCGGTTAAGGGTGTCCCACTGGAAGTGGACATGTATAAAATTGCATCAAACCCATGCTTGCGGTACATCAATCGCTTTTTTGTCAGTAACCCGATGCATGGATAATAAGAAAATAGCCACAGTCCACCGAAGTTACTACCGGTAGAATTTTTAGTTCCGGGGGTCTCGTAAGCAATACAAAATAGATTCAGACTACATAAGAGGCCACAGGTGGTGTTGCAGAAGCAGCTTTGGGTTCTTCAGCGGAATTACGAAAATGAACTAAATCAATGCAAGCGATGGATATGTGTAAGAGATGCAAAAACCTATAAAAAAAACTAAAGTGATCTCATCAAATCACATCATTTTGGATTCCTGAGACGTAAATTTACAGTAGGATGGGTCAACGTTGTATGAAAAAATTAAAATTCAAGCGCATCAGCCCCGAACATTCTTTTAAATCTTTATTTGCGTCTAAATTACTGCACAAAATTTTGATGTGACTGGAGGGCGAGATCTTTAATGTGGTTGATATTTGAATGTGATATAGCATTGGCAATTCAAATTAATTACTTCATAAAAAATTTTACATGAATCTTGTAACCAATGATAATAAAATATAGCATAAAGTGTGCAGATAAAACTTTGTCAAAGTGATTTCTGGGAAAAAAGTTTAATCCTGGCTAGTAATTGTCATCTTGATATGAAACAGTCTCCAGTGATGGTGGTCAAGCAGTCAACTGAAAGGACTGATACTTTCTGCTCTGCCCATACGTTGAACATAACGTCGGAAAAAGTGCCCTAATTTGATGATGGCCTTGATAAAATTCTGGATTTTCTAAATACAGTATTCTCATGATTCAGAAACTCGTAAGTGGTACAGTCCCAGATCGCTGTTATGAGCATTTCCTCCTTCTCGTTCGTTACCAAAGCACAGAGATTTGGGGCTGATCACTGACTCTAAGGCAAGATTGATTGCATCGACGGAAAGATCATGAGTACATATTCGACGAGAAAGGCACTATCACCACTAGGTGGATTAATCTGGGTTTTTACTTATACATACGAAAGAAAAATATGTTGGTAATTGTGAATAAAGTCTTTTCTACTTATGCTTGAGTCTTTCTTTACAGAAAGTAATTAGAATTAACAAAGAATACAATTACAAGAATCCCAAATGGGCGTATAAGGAGATTTGTGTGTGAATTTCCAAAACAAACATATCACCAATGCATTTTTCGTCTAGGCCACTGGGAAGCTCCTTTGAATACGTATCATTATCGTCTGTCGTTCCGCAGCTTAGGCACCGGCACGTGCTACACAAATAATTGAATCCAAGTCGGTCCCATTTGCAAGTCGTCCACTCATCAGTACCAAGAAAATAATTAGAGAAAACTGCCGCCGCAACTCTATCGTTCGTCCGGTGTCGTCGGCCATGTGGCCAATTTCAGTAAACCGGTGCGGTGCAGTGGCGACGGCGGAAGTAATCCAAAAGAAACCCTCTACACAGCCTACTATACTACCGTTCAAGATGGATCTAGGTTGCAACAATTTACACACCTTCGCTGCTTCGGCATCCAACCAGGCCTGCTGCTGCACGGTGTGTTGAAACATGATTATTATCGCACTTTCATGAACCTAAAATATTTTTTCGTTATAAGTTAGCCTTAGCAGTATATATTAAGATTCTGGAGGTTAAAAAATCTTTCATCGGGGAAAATTAAAATAAATTCGATTTTAGTAGTTTACCACTTTTCTCATATGATATGGAATTACGCAAATCTGATGAACCTAAACTCCGCTAGAAAAAGTCCCCTTTCTAATAATAAATTAAAACCATTTAGAGAGAAACGAATGCAAAAGTATTTACCACGAGTTTAAATTTATTTGGCGTTCGTTTCGTGTGTCCAGCCCACTACAGTCTGCCGAAAGTCATAAATCATAAAAGTCTACTTTTTTTCATCTGGTACATAGATATTTGTAATGGAGGAAAACAAATCTGGAGCAACATTTGAAAAGGGCATACAAGCATTGGTAAACAATGACGTTCCTCAGCCCCCATTAGCTTCTTCACACAAACTAAGACCGTTATCAGAGAGAGCAAACATCGATCTTTCGGATTACGGTGTATATTTGCGTGGGCGGGCTGCTGTTAGGCCCTACGGAGCGTTTTCGAAAAAAAAGACACAAGACCTCTTGGGCCGTTTTCAAATCTTGCTCCAGAAATGCTTCTCATTAGTGCTACTCATACATTTGAGGAAACACCATACACCTGTGTGCCATTTGCAGCACATACTCTTCATGTGCTAATTTGCCTGAAATGGCGAGTACTAGTTGCGCATACTTTGCATGCCAAACCATGTAACGATACACCTAAACGACGATCAGACGGCCACGAAAGATGTTTCGATTGCGAAATCATTAAACAAATATGGTGACTTAATCACGCGCATTTTTTAACATTCATGTTAACTGTAAATTTAGGTGTATTGAGCTAGTTTAGCAGAAATACTGATAGCTCTTCGAATATCGTAAGATCTTTTATGTATATTGTGCTCTGATTTTGCAGGGCTCAATGTTTTCCTAAAAAGTGAAAATTTATCCTATGAAAATTTATCCTTTTGTTCGCCTGTTGGATACATAGGGCCGATTTCTTCACCCTGACTAAAGCATTAAACCAGGTTTAACTATATGGGTAAGCCTGGTTTTTCCGGTTAATCCGATGTTAAGAAATCAGCCCTTAGAGAATAGCTTTTAATTATTCTTTCGGCATACGCCCTTGACACACGTACTTTAAGGTAAGCATTTGTAATCTTTTTTTTTAATTGTGAAATCAATCAATGTTTGATTGAAGCAGTTTTACTGCCGTTCTACGCATAGTTGTCCCATGTTATATGGAATTCCCATATAACATGGGACAATTATGCCTAGGACGGCAGTTTAGATATGATGATGAACCTGGGCATGCTAGCGGAATACATGTACGTAAAAAGAATATCGTATTAAGTACAATGTACCGAAGATGGCCTACCAGTTGAGGTCGAAATACGTATCTGTCAAAGAACGCAAAAACGTAGTGCAATTAAAAGGAGCAGTCCTTAACTCTATCTTCTTTTTACTTAGTTTTAGATATGTTCATGTTAAATATGTTCATTGTTGTTTATGCTGAGAACAAATTTAACTAAATTTACAGATGAAATAAAAATTGAAAATGTAGAACAAGATTAAGAAGACATCAATGTTCTGGAAATGTGATAAAATATATAAACAAAACAACAAACAGTGATATGCAAAGTGAGGCAAGATTGACGCAATTTGAGGCTTCGATACAACTTTTGAAAAACTTTTATTAGTTATTTTATGCTTCATTTCGGAATCATTGGATTGATTGCCAAATAGATATAACACATAGAAGATGGTTGGAAGGTATCGAGTGTACGGGTGACTTTTTAATTCAATTCTAATGGATAGTTTCCACTTTGTAAGTACAGTACAGTGGTTTTTCAGTTTTATGACTAGTCATTTTAATCACTATTCCTTTTTATTTCGTTTTCGTCACGCTCTGCAAGGACAAGTGACATTTTTCCCCATACTAAATCTTATGTCAAACTCACTTTCTAAAGAAGAAGGAATTCTACTTGGGAAAAAAGAAACTTTATTTTATGCAGTCATAACATTGAACCCATTATAATGCATGAAGTTTTTATCAAGATTAAAGTGTCTTATAAAGTGAAACTATGAACATAGAAAAAATCACTACACGAGACTACTATTATTGAAATTCATCGTATTACTTGCAAATTGATATATTTCCAATATATTTTAGGCTTATACTATAAGATGTCATTCATATTGACATATATCAAGCATGCGTTTCATTCGGTAAGGTAAATTCTTAATAAAAACTTGTGATGTTTTGAAAAAGATTTCAATACCATTTGTATAATTATCCTTGACCAAATAATTGTTTGATTAAAAAAATATAATGAAATTCAAATTGATTATCATGACTAGATAATATCACGTTAACCCGCTGTTTCATTTTATTCCACCCGTTTCAACTTGCCCCTGTGTACCTTATTTTAAACCGAATGTTGAATTATCATTTTTAAATGCATTAACGCCATGCATGACAACGCCAATCTAATGTTTTTTGTGTCAACTTTTTGTTATTTGAGACTCAACAGCCCAGGTAATTTATAAGTAACAAAAGTCTTTAAAAATTTTAAGATTTTGTATGGACGAAAGTCCTTAACAGATCAGAGGCAGAACTTTTACAAATAAGTCACGCACACTCAGTATAGTCGACTCACACTTTCTGGCAAATATCCATGTGGATGTGATTTGAGATGCAAAGTTTGTGCAATTAATACCCGCCATTTCAGGCAAATTAGCACATGAAGGGTATGTGCTGCAAATGGTATGAGTCACAGGTGTATGGTGCTTCCTCAAATGTTTGGGTCGCTCTAATGGGAAGTATTTGTTTAATTCCATTACAAATATCTATGTGCCAGACAAATGGAAGGAATGTAGATTTTAATGGTTTATGACTTTCGGCAGACTATAGTGGGCTGGACACATGAAACGAACGCCAAATAAATTTAAACTCGTTGTAAAGACTTTTGCATTCGTTTCTCTCTAAATGGATTCAAATTTCTTATTAGAAAGGGGACTTTTTCTAGCGGAGTTTAGGTTCATCAGATTTGCGTAATACCATATCATATGAGAAAAGTGGTAAACTACTAAAATCGAATTTATTTTAATTTTCCCCGATGAAAGATTTTTTAACCTCCAGAATCTTAATATATACTGCTAAGGCTAACTTATAACGAAAAAATATTTTAGGTTCATGAAAGTGCGATAATAATCCAGTTTCAACACACCGTGTGCTGTGCTGTGCTTTCCTCTGATTTCGGTTATTTACACTTCTCTTTGACCGGCCCGTTTTGATTTGTGGCCCGGCCCGGCTCCGGGGTCGGTTGATTTATGATTAACCCTACCATCGATCGATGGTTTGGTTTGGGCTCCCGCCCGTTTCGATATTCTCGCAAGTGTTCCACTGCCATCAGCTGGTGTGGTTCACCTGTTCCGGTGAACCGTTTGTCCCATTATACGAAAACTTTCTACGAGGACAAAAGCAAAACCAGGAAGCTGAAGGCTCTGAGCCGCAATGTTATTGAAGTAAGACCGTTTCTACTCAGTAAATAACATTAGAAATGGTAACGAGTAGAATCTGCAGTGCTTGCTTTTTCCGGTGAACATGACTTGATGATTCCAAACTGCTGGCACTTGGGCGCTTGTAAGGCAGAAAGGGGTTTTCCAACCCAAGATGTAAGGTTTCTTCTTTGGTCGGTTACATGGTCGGCCACTTTGGCTCTACCTGGACGGGCTCACAATTTGTGATGCAATGGGAAATGAATACCTAATGAAGCGATTCGACCAACTGAATACAATCTAAAATGCAAATTAGCAAGTTGAGCTTATTTTTTCTTGTAATAATAATTAGATGGCACAAGCCATCCCGTGCCTTTCAACGAGGCCGACGACAGACGGACGAACCTTTTTTCCTTTTGAGTTACTAATTGTTTTAGCCATAGTTTTTTTTTGTGTGAGTGTTTCACTAAGTGGTGGGAACGTAGTGTTTGTTACACGTAGCAGCCGTTATCAGAGCAAGTAGCACCGAAGTTTATCGCACCGAAGTATTCCAACAGCGTACATGTTCTAATTAGAGCACATAAAAAATGGACAACACACGAACGCCCACACAATAATGAGCCGTAAAGGTGTGCAAAAATTATACGCCGAACCGAAACTGTAATCTAGCCGGCCTTATCTAAAGCACCACATTTATTTGCATTTAAATCACATCAAGCTGCCACACCGCTGCTGCGTTGCTGCGGACGATGCCTAGATATCTCACAAACTAGACTGTAGCCATCAAAACACGACCAAATATAGTTCATAATTTCGACCTCGGCCGCCAACGGTCGCACTTAGATAAGCGCCAACAAAAGAGAAACACATCGTTAGTTTTCTGCAGTTAAGGCACAAGTCAAAATTAGATAATATTTTTAACACGCGTTTTTAAATTAACATTGGAGGATTTTTGACCTCTCATAGTATAATCGTTGGGTTTTGAGGTTTTAATTATGATTCATAAGATACACGTGTTCTAAAATATAAGTGAGGTACATACTTTAAATCAGGTATGCATTATATAATTTCAGTGATTCGTCGAATTCAAATAGAAATAAAAATTCAAACTTTTCCTTATTTTCACGCACCTCAACATATATAACCCCTTAAGAACTATCCCGGGAAATTCCCTGCATTATTAACCTTTCAGGACGCGCGCCATCAAGCAAGCGAAATCGCACCGCGCTTGCGTTGCATACGACGAGCGAGGTTTTTTTTTGTAGTGTTGTACTTTTTACAACAGCGCGCGTGCTGAAGGGTTAAGGGCTGCTTGCAGATCAGAAGGAATTCCTCAGCGTATCTTGATGCATGGGAAATTCCTTGCCTGAATTGCTCAAGAAACCATTTTTTTTTCTTCGATCGCAGCTGCGAAGAAATGACAGTTCAAATGGCAGCCACCGTCGAAAGTTTCTGCCAGGAGTCGGTCAAGAAGTATCTTGAGCGATTCCTGTTGAACTCGAAATTAGGCTTTACTCAACGAAATTAGTATGTAATTGTAGCGGACATGCTTGCTGGAATTCCTTCAATAAGTTTTGCAAGAATTCTTCTAAAAAATTCTAGAAAATTGTTCAAAAATTTCATAATATTCTTCCTGAAACACTGATCCACGGGTTTTCTCAGAAAATTTCTTCCGGAATTCCTCCTGGGATTCCTTAAAGGATTGTATAGGAAATTCCTTCAAGGATTGCTACATAATTTCATTTCTAAAGGAATTTCTCCAGAAAAATGATTAGATTTTTTTTGCTGGAGTTTTTCATTGGGATTCCATTATCCTAGAAATTTCTCAAGAAATTCTTCTTGGATTTTTTCCAGGAGTTCCTTCAGGAATTTCTCCAAACATTTCTTCAAAAGTTGCAATTCCAGGAGAAGTTTTTTTCACAAAGGTTCGGAGATTCTTTCAGAAACTCCTCTGGGGTTGTCCTCAAGAAACTCAGACATTTTTCCTGAAATTGTTGCTTGATTTTCTCCAGCGGTTCCTCCAGGCATTAATCCTTTTATTCAGGGGTTTTGTTGGCCATTTATATGGAAATTCCTATAGAAAATTCTCAACGGATCTGTCTGAAAGGTCCCCCTAGGGTATTGCCAATTGTTTTTTCAGGTATTTCTTTCGGCATTGCTTTGGATGTTTCAAGTCTTTTCTTCAGGGATTCTTACCGTATTTTTTCTTGAAAAACTCTGAACAATTTTTGCAGAAATCACTCCTGAATCTATTCCAAAGCATTTTTCAATAAATGTTTAAAGAACTTCTCTATAAATATCTACAGAGGGTTCTCCAGTTCTTCCAGGTATTATTTCAAAAATTCCTTCAAAAGTTTATTTTCTTTCTTTATTTCTTCAGTTTTCTCTAAATAATTCTTTCAAACTTTTTTATTGTCTCTGCAGGATTTCCTTCAGAAATTTCTCCAGGAGCTAGTTAAGGGATTTTGTGTACAAATCTCTTTAGAAATTGTATAAACTTTTTTCTGAAAATTCCTGCAGAAGATTCTCCTTCAGTAAATCCTCCAGGGATGCCTCAGAAGTTTATTGAGTAATTTCTTCGCAGTACTTTCGTCTGCGATTTCTGCGAACATTTTTTAAGAGATTCCTTCAGAAATTCCTGTACGGATTTTTACCTGAAATCTCTCCAGAAGTTTCTCGAGCATTTTTCCTTAGAATTACTTGCAGAGTTCCTCCATGATTTTGTCTCTGAGAATTATGGGGGTATCTTTAGGTGCTTTTTTAGGTATTCTTCAAGGGCTAAAATATAAACAACTCATAAGAAAGTGATCATTCTTCATAAATACTTCGAAAAGTCCCAGTGAAGAAACAGGGGTGTAAGCAGTAATAAATTACAAAAGTTCCATAAACAAATAAAAAATGCATAAATAAATCAAAAGTTTCCATAAATAATTGATTTTCGAGCAATTAAAAAAGTCAAAAATGCAATGAAAAATTCAACTGTTGCAATAAAAAAAGCCATTTTTTCCACCAAATAACTTCAAATTTTCCATAAATAAATCCGATTTTTCCATAATAAATTAGAAAATTCACAATATAAAAATATCGAAAAAGCAATAAATAATTCAAAAAGTGCAATAAACGAAAAAATAAATTTTCAATAAATGTCAAAAAACGAGCAATAAACGTTAATGCATTTTGAGCCAAAAAATACATAGACCATGCGGCGAAGCCGCATAGAGGATTGAGGAACTGAGGCAGCAGAAGGCCGCCGAAGTTTCCGATATCCGATGCACCGCAACCGCAAACCACAGATCCAAGAATTTGCCCGGTATAATGCAAACATAGATGTTATCCATTTTTTAGGTCCGACGAGCGATAGCGAGTTCGGACAGCAAGCGATTTCTCGGTAAATTGCAATCATAGTTAGGCAGGCTTTTCAGTCGTTACAGTCATATAAGTGCGATTCATCATTTCACTGTCTCATACTTTCCTGCATTTGTTTTTCATGGGTAATTTAGTCATTTTTGATTGCATTTTTTGAATTTTTTATTGCTTTTTCGATATTTTTATATTGTGAATTTTCTAATTTATTATGGAAAAATCGGAATTATTTATGGAAAATTCGAAGTTATTTGGTGGAAAAAACGGCTTTTTTTATTGCAACAGTTCATTTATTCATTGCATTTTTCACTTTTTTAATTGCTCGAAAATCAATTATTTAAAGAAAGTTTTGATTTATTTATGCATTTTTTTATTTGGTTATGGAACTTTTGTAATTTATTACTGCTTACACCCCTGTTTCTTCACTGGGACTTTTCGAATTATTTATGGGAATTTTTCATCAGGAATTTTTGCCCAAGAATTGCTCCAAAAATATTTAAAGAATTTCTTTTAAGGAGTATCCGATGGTATCTATAGGAGTTTTTTGAGGGATTTCTTGAGACAATCCTCCAAGAATGTCTTAGAAATTCCTTTGAGGATTCCGTAAAGAATTCTTCAGTATTTTTGTGGAATTTCCAGAAGAGCCTCTGAAAAATCCGTGGTGGAATATCTAGACGAATTCTGCAGGGATCTCTAAATACATCCCAGGAGATGTTTCTGATGGAACCGCAAGAACAATTCCTTTAAAATATCTTTAAAGAGTTTCTGCAGAAATCACTGAAGGAATATCTCAAATAATTCTTGGACAAACTTGGGAAGAATTTCCAAATCAATCTCTAGATTTGTAAAAAAAAGAAAGAATTTCTGAAAAAACTCCATGGCAGTGCTTTTGGAGAATTACCTTGCTGAAATTTCTGAAGCAATCCCTAAAGTTCTGGAGAAGTCTCTGGAGAATTTCAGAAGGAAACCCTGAAGGAATTTCCAAAGAAACATTCAGCAGACCTCAGTGTAGAAATCCTAAGAACTCCCTGGAGAAATACCTCGAGAAAATACTCGGGAAACTTTTGGGTGGAATTCCTGGAAAAAATATTGGGGAATTTATGAGCAAGTTAGTGGGGAACCTCATGTGGACTTCCTGAAGAAATACCTGCCATTGGAAGAATTTATTAAATAAAAATTGAAACAATTTCATTTTTATAGAAAACTAGCTGTACCCGGCAAACTTTGTCTTGCCTACTGCGTTTTTTGACGTTTTAAGTTTCTAGCCAAGACCAAATCCCCGGTCCCTGGTATGGAAGATCGATTTTCAAAAACTATCATTTTTTCCATGTTTTATGCCTCATAAACCTTCCTTGGGTGAAAACTAACAGAACAAAACTAAGACGACCAAAATCGGACCTTCCGTTCGCAAGTTATGCGCGGTCCCACGTATGCCACTGCATTTTTATATATATAGATTTTGAAGGAATCCATGGAGTAATTTCCGTTGAGTTGTTTAAACGCGTCGTTTAAACGTAAAGAATTCCTAAAGTAATTTCTGGTGGAGTTTCAGAAAGACCCTTATAAATCTACCAGAAACTATATTCGGGGAAAATCATCAGGGAAATGTTAAGGAACCCCTTTTAAAGTTTCTTAAAAAATCCTTAAAAAAGAGTTTTTGAAAAAAATCGTCGGAGGATTGGAATATTTACAAGGGCAACAACATAGATGATTTGCTTTGGGATATTTACTTTGGATGTGCGGAAGAGAAGTATCCAATATCACAATAATTTTGATATAAAAGCAAAACATGGAAATTACTATAAAGGCGATTCAGAAATATTTAAGATGCGAAGAAGTACATTGTGCAAGAGTTGTTTTCGAGGTTTCCTTCAGGAATTTCTCCAGAGATCCTGTGAGGATTTCTGTAGATATTCCTTCAGAAATTTCTTCAAGAATTTCTACATATATTCCTTCCAGAATCCCGCTGGAGATTGCTCCAATAATTCCATTTGGAGTTATTCGAAGTATTTCTGCAGGAATGACTTTCAGATATTCGTTCAGAAAATTTTACTAAAGATTATTCAAAATTAATCCAATGATTTCTTTAAGGACAAGGTATTTGGAGTACATAGCTCAAAATTTCTAGAGCACCGTTTTTTAGAATCGTTGAATGGATTTGGATGAAAATGCATCACGCTAATTGTTCAGTGGTTGTCAACAGCGTGATGCATTTTCATCTGAATCCGTTCAACGGTTCTAAAAAACGGTGCTCTAGAAGTTTTGAGCAATGTACTCCAAATACCTTGTCCTTAAAAATCCATTAGGAGTCCATCCAAGTATTCCTTCAATAATTCGTCCAGAAATTAATGCAGATATGGATTTCTTCAAATTTTTATCCAGGGATTCCTACAGGAATTCTTCCAGGAATTCGCTAAGAAAGCTCTCGTGGAATTCCCTAAGGAGTTCCTCATGGGATTGCTTCCGGGATTCATCATGGGGTTTCTTCACAAATTTATTCAAGATTCAAGATTTATTCTGTGATTCTTTCGGGAACAACATCCAGGATTATTTTGAAAATGCCTCCGAAAACTCTTCTTGGGATTGCTTCAGGAATTCCTCATGGAATTCTTCCAGAAACTTCTGTAGGAATTAATCTAAGACTTCCTTCAGGAACTGTTTAGAGATTCCCTTAGTAATTCCTCTTGGGATTGCTTTCAAGCTTCCTCCTGGGGTTTCTTCAGGAACTCTCCTAGCGATCCCTTCAGGAACTGCTACAGGGATTGCTCCAAAAAATCTCTGCGTACTATTTTTAGGATTCCTTCAGGATTTCCTCTGGAATTTCAGCGATTTCTTCAGTACTCCCTCCAGGGATTTCTTCAGAAACTCCTCCTAGAATTCCCTCCAAAATTGATCCTTGGATTTCTTCAGGAATTGTTTCTGGGATTCCTCCAAGAATTCCTCCAGGGATTCCTTCAGAAATTCCTCCAGGATTCCTTTGAGAATTCCTACATGGACTCCTCTAAAAATTCTTACAAGGATTCGTCCGGGAATTCCTCTAGAAATTCCTACAGAGATTCCTACAGGTATTCCTCTTGAGATACCTCAAGGAATTGCTCTAGAGATTCCCCCAGGAATTCCTCCTGAAAGTGCTTCAGCAGTTCTTCAAAGAAGTCTTTCAGGAATGTCTCCAGAGAAGGTTCGATGTGCAATCTCAATTTTTTTAATTAAATTTATTTAGTTAAATAAATCATCTCATGAAGTTGTACGCCATGCTGCAAACGGATTATTTTATGGTTTTGCAACATCGATACGGTATTGTACGATGTGAAAACATCGATTCAAAGCATTCGATTAAATCGGTGAATCGATTCTGCTGGTCCGATTCGAATCGATTCACAAAAATCGATGTCTCAGCCAAACTTGCCCAATGCTAAGGGGCTGTCCATAAACCACGTGGTCATGAGGGGGGGGGGGGGGGTTCGGACAATGACCATTTTGTATGGACAAATAAAAAAATTTGTATGGACAAATTACCCAGGGGGGGGGGGGGGGTGGGGAGGGGTTGAAAAGTCCCAAAAAAATGACCACGTGGATTATGGACGGCCCCTAATTAGGATATTCTCGTCTACCCGGGAAGAGCTAACATATAGCTATCACTGAGCAAACAATTTAATAAAAAAGGATGTTTAATGCTCTGCAGTTTGCTAACCATGCAACTAATCATGCAACGCAGTTTGTTTTCAAAATTCAAAAACTTTTTTTTTCAATTCTATCGACAAAATTTATACAACCTTAAAAAGCTACACATTATGACTTATGCTTTTGTTGTTGCAGACAACCGGACGATACTCCTCCAACGCTTCGCCGAATTTTGATCCACCGAAAATATAGCCACCGAAACAAGCTTGTTATAATTTCACGGAGCATGCTTCATCAATACGGCACTCACGCTCAGCTGGATCTACCAGCTAGACCAAACCAGACGTCGGAGACTAGACACAATGCAGAAAAATGGAAAGCGTGCGAAACTAACTTCCCCGTACCGACTCAATCTGGTTAAACCCCGGCCAGGCGCCACCACCACTACCCAAAAAGCGCAATAATTTCGGGTTATTGTTTTCGTCGGAGGATGACCTGCAATAACAACAACATCGCCCGCCACCTGTGTGTATCCAACAAAGGCGTAGTTTGATTTTCATTACCCCAATTCGGTGGGCACGTGCGCTGCGCCACTGCTGCTAACTGTAAGTAGTAGGCGGAGGTATGATTAGATGTGCAAACGGTGGTCCTGCATAATGAAGGCGTGGGTTTTTTTTTGCGCGTCATTTTGACCCGTTGGTGATAGTTTGCAATTTGATCTAGTTATAAATCATTTGAGATACAAGATAAATTACGCAGTGTGAGAAAATGATTGCTTGATAAGCCTAAGTCAGTCAGCCTACTAACAATAGTGCTCTTACCAGATTTTGGGTTAGGGTGTTAATAAGGCTGCAGGTGTATAATTAATTTCATTGAATTGCTCCAAATTTGACATAGTTATGTAGTCGGTACTTTTCCATTTACACAAAAATCATTCAGCTCTAGCATCCTTGAAATTTGAACGGCACGTTTTCATCCTCCGTCCAAATTTAACGACAATTTAATGCCATTGACCACTCAATCAACCGTCCCTGAGTTCCACTCGACAGCCCACACTTGAATGACCGCACCATTTGTTCATTTTTGCAATCCAATCTTCGACACCTGTCACTTAATCCGATAAATTCCCTCGCTTGTAAGCCTGTGCTTCTCCTCCTCCTACTCGAAAAACTGCGGAAAAATCCAGCAATAAAACACTACGACCTCCACCCTCTTTTTCCACCGTTTACGCGCTTAATCGCTCTGAATTTTGCCCTCGCCGATCATAATTTCATTGACCGGCCGATTCGCCGATCCCTGCAGTCGGACCACAACAGACCCACCGCCGCCGTCGCGCAATTCACCCGTGAAAATACCGGCTTGAATTTCTTCGTAAATGTTTCACCAATTTCAGTTTCGGTGGTAGAATATAACAATAATTTGATCAATTTTAATTATTCGCTGTCGCTTTTTTTACTTTTTTTTTTCTTTTTTTCGCCATTCGCATCTGAGCGCTCTCCTCCGACCCAGATGAACCCCATATTCGCAGCGTGTCACTTTCAATTGCTTGCCATTTCGATGGCTCTGGAGATAAATAGAGTGAGGAGTCGATACAAACCGCAGTTTTTCCACGCACCGCTCAGCAGTTAGGGGGAGGTAGGACCAAATGTCACAGGGCTACATTTTGTCTTACTAAAATTTGTTATGTTATTCTAATGCAATTTGCTGACTGCAGCTTTACCACATGTTCTCAATGCAAAAGTGATTGGATTGTCTAATATTTTGTTTCTCATAATTGTCTTATTCTAAGGCTCGGGCTAAATTGATCTTGTAGTTAAGTGAAATACAACGCGTCTCCATGAGCATATCATATTCCCATATTTGATAGTTTTCCGGAAAGCTAGTCTTCAAGTAAGAAAAAAAAACTTAACTCGTTTTAATGAAAAATAAATCATTTACATTGTAACACTTTCAATAATTGTGCATGAATAGAAAGCTGAATATAATATGTTTCGATCATCCAAAAACAATTTTTGCAAGAGATCACGGAAGTAGAGATATTGATGAGTATTAGGATGGCCCACACTTATAACTAAAACCCCAATTTACGCTCACTTCTTTTGCGCCAAACTCAATTTGCGCCCCCCGATTTACGCACTAATTCCCAAATAACGCTCCCCCCATTTACGCACTAATTCCCAAATAGCGCTCCCCCAATTTACGCTCCTTAGGCGTAAATTGGGGTTTTAGGTATTCGGGAACAAGTAACATGTGATACATATGATACATTGAGGGTTAGGGTAGAGGGTAATGTTAGATGGTAGGGTAGAAGGTAGGGTAGAGGGTAGGGTAAAAGGTAGAGTAGAGGGTAGGGTAGAGGGTTAGGGTAGAAGGTAGGATAGAAGGTTGGGTAGAGGGTTAAGGTAGAGGGTTGGCTAGAGGGTTCGGGTAGAGAGTAGGGTAGAATGTAGGGTTGAAAGTAAGGTAAATGGTTAGGGTAGAGGGTTAGGTTAGAGGGTAGAGTAGAGGGTTAGGGTATAGAGTAGGGCAGAGACTATGATAGAGGGTTAGGGTAGAGGGTTAGAGTAGAGGGTAGCGTAGAGACTATGATAGAGGATTAGGGTAGAGGGTAGGGTAGATGGTTAGAGTAGAGGGTAATGTTAGATGGTATCGTAGAAGGTAGGGTAGAGAGTAGGGTAAAAGGTAGGGAAGAGGATCGGGCATAGGGTTGAAGGTAGGATAGAGGGTTGGGTAGAGGGTTAAGGGTAGAGATTAGGGTAGAAGGTAGGGTAAGTAGAAGGTTGGGCTGAGGGTAGAGTAGAGGGTTAGAGTAAAGGGTAGAGTAGAAGGTATGGTAGAGGAGAGTGTAGAGGATAGGATGGAGGGTTAGGGAAGGATGACATGAGATGATATGAAAGATGAGATGATAGATGAGATGAGAGATGAGATGAGAGATGAGATGAGAGATGAGAGATGAGAGATGCGATGAGAGATGAGATGAGAGATGAGAGATGAGAGATGAGAGATGAGAGATGAGAGATGAGAGATGAGAGATGAGAGATGAGAGATGAGAGATGAGAGATGAGAGATGAGAGATGAGAGATGAGAGATGAGAGATGAGAGATGAGAGATGAGAGATGAGAGATGAGAGATGAGAGATGAGAGATGAGAGATGAGAGATGAGAGATGAGAGATGAGAGATGAGAGATGAGAGATGAGAGATGAGAGATGAGAGATGAGAGATGAGAGATGAGAGATGAGAGATGAGAGATGAGAGATGAGAGATGAGATATGAGAGATGAGAGATGAGAGATGAGAGATGAGAGATGAGAGATGAGAGATGAGAGATGAGAGATGAGAGATGAGAGATGAGACATGAGAGATGAGAGATGAGAGATGAGAGATGAGAGATGAGAGATGAGAGATGAGAGATGAGAGATGAGAGATGAGAGATGAGAGATGAGAGATGAGAGATGAGAGATGAGAGATGAGAGATGAGAGATGAGAGATGAGAGATGAGAGATGAGAGATGAGAGATGAGAGATGAGAGATGAGAGATGAGAGATGAGAGATGAGAGATGAGAGATGAGAGATGAGAGATGAGAGATGAGAGATGAGAGATGAGAGATGAGAGATGAGAGATGAGAGATGAGAGATGAGAGATGAGAGATGAGAGATGAGAGATGAGAGATGAGAGATGAGAGATGAGAGATGAGAGATGAGAGATGAGAGATGAGAGATGAGAGATGAGAGATGAGAGATGAGAGATGAGAGATGAGAGATGAGAGATGAGAGATGAGAGATGAGAGATGAGAGATGAGAGATGAGAGATGAGAGATGAGAGATGAGAGATGAGAGATGAGAGATGAGAGATGAGAGATGAGAGATGAGAGATGAGAGATGAGAGATGAGAGATGAGAGATGAGAGATGAGAGATGAGAGATGAGAGATGAGAGATGAGAGATGAGAGATGAGAGATGAGAGATGAGAGATGAGAGATGAGAGATGAGAGATGAGAGATAAGAGATAAGAGATGAGAGATGAGATGAGAGATTAGATGAGAGATGAGATGAGAGATGAGATGAGAGATGAGATGAGAGATGAGAGATGAGATGAGAGATGAGATGAGAGATGAGATGAGAGATGAGATGAGAGATGAGATGAGAGATGAGATGAGAGATGAGATGAGAGATGAGATGAGAGATGAGATGAGAGATGAGATGAGAGATGAGATGAGAGATGAGATGAGAGATGAGATGAGAGATGAGATGAGAGATGAGATGAGAGATGAGATGAGAGATGAGATGAGAGATGAGATGAGAGATGAGATGAGAGATGAGATGAGAGATGAGATGAGAGATGAGATGAGAGATGAGATGAGAGATGAGATGAGAGATGAGGTGAGAGATTAGACGAGAGATGAGAAATAGTGGTTCTCAAGCTGGGGTTACGGGCCATGCTGTATTCGCAAGAACCTAAAGAGCGAGGAGAAAGAGTGAATATTTGTTGGATTATGCATCTCAAGGGGTATGCATTACAATGCTCTGGGGTTTTCAAACTGGAGTTACGGGCCATGCGAATTCCTCAAGAATCCTAAAGGCTTGAGCTTGAGCTTGATTGACCGCCCGCAGTTGCTACTCCAGTATCGCCAGATCAGCTACACTCACACAAGGAACCAATGAGATAGCTGCTTGGGACTAACAGGCATCTTCAGTGTGTAAGCGTTGGTGGTCTTGTATTTTTAGGCGACAATGGCGCCTGCTGCGTCAGGTTGCAGGTCAATGGAGAAGGGGAGGGAAGTGATGATTGCAATCGCTTGCCCACATCAGGCCGTTGAATCCTCTGCGCCTGCACAAGGTCATGCGGATGTTGGTGTGTTGGTGGGAAATGTTTATTTTTGGCACATGGATCATGCATTGGTGCAAGGGTGCCAGGCGTAAAGCGATAGATTGTGTGAAGATTACTGTGAAGCTGCACAGTCCTCTTGGTTGCATAACTTGTAGGCGTTTGACACTGTGTTGTGATGAAAATTGGAAGGAATGGAAACGGCTTTTTTTTAATCCGTTTCTGGTTCTAGCGATCGCTACGAACATACGAACCTCCATGAGTCGATGTTCCTTGACTCGATATCGACTCATGGAGGTAAATTTTTCCATACTGAAAAAAAAAATCTGGATTACTATGATGGTCCCCCCAAAAAGCTTCCCAAAGGATTTTTGTTCCACTACTCGATATTTCCTTGAGTCGATGGTCCCTTCAATATTGACTCATGGAGGTTTTACTGTACATGAGATGTATATGTAGGAGAGAGAGAGAGTGAGAGAGAAAG
The DNA here is from genome assembly GCF_035046485.1 of Aedes albopictus. Lineage (NCBI taxonomy): Eukaryota > Metazoa > Arthropoda > Insecta > Diptera > Culicidae > Aedes > Aedes albopictus. The sequence goes on along the minus strand of NC_085137.1, from coordinate 508,431,691 downwards.
TAGATAGAAAGATACAAAATAGGAGGAAAGAGACGAGCCAGGGATTGAACCCAGGACCTTCTGCATATGAATCAGAAGCGGTAGCCACTAGACCACCAAGCCCGTTCCTCAAGAATCCCAAAGGCGATGAGAAAGTGAAATCGGCTTTTCAAATTATGCATCTCAAGCAGCATTATACAATAGGGTTCCGGGTCATTTTGCCGAATGCCGTTTGGTCGAACTCCATTTGGCCAAAAAGGTCATTTGGCCGAATGCCGTTTGGCGGAAAAATGAATGATGAAATAATGTGACCATGGCATTGTTTCCCGTTTCAGTATATCTCAAAAGAACAGTCCATGATTCAAAGAAGGAAAAAGCTTTGATAAAATATCGGTAGTTTCAACGCCAACTAATCAATGAAAATCAAAACTAGAAAGAATAGCCTATGATTGAAAGAAGGAAATACTTCTGATGGTCATATTGGCAGTTAGAATGTCAAAAACTTCCTCTGAATTCATTTGATCATGATTCGGCCAAACGGCATTCGAAAAAAATACCCTATCGGCCAGATGGCATTCGGCCAAACGACATTCAGCCAAACGAACTTAAACTTTAACTTTGCTCTTCTTCCTAGCACTTTCGGTTCTTGAGATATTTACATAGGCCGTGACCATAGATTAGAAATAACTGATGTTTCAACATATCTATATTAGGGATGCTGATCCTTAGAATGATCAATCCGTAAAACATTGGCTTTTCTTCCTAGTTCTTTCGGATCTTGAGATATTCACGTAGCCCGTGATCATAGATTGGAAACCACTAATTTTTCAACATATCTATATTAGAGATACTGATCCTTACGATGATCAATCCGTAAAACATTTGCTCTTCTTCCTAGCACTTTCGGTTTTTGAGATATTCACGTGGCCCGTGATCATAGATTGGAAACCACTAATTTTCAACATATCAATATTAGAGATACTGATCCTTAAGATGGCCAATCCGTAAAACATTTGGTCTTCTTCGTAGCACTTTTGGTTCTTGAGATATTCACGTGGCTCGTGAGCATAGATTGGAAACCCTGATTTTTCAACATATCTGTATCAGAGATACTGAGCCTTGAGATGATCAATCCGAAAAACATTTGCTCTTCTTCTTAGCACTTTCGGTTCTTGAGATATTCACGTGGCCCGTTAGCATAGATTGGAAACCACTGATTTTTCAACATATCTGTATCAGAGATACTGAGCCTTGAGATGATCAATCCGAAAAACATTTGCTCTTCTTCCTAGCACTTTCGGTTCTTGAGATATTCACGTGGCCCGTGAGCATAGATTGGAAACCACTGATTTTTTAACAAATCTGTATCAGAGATACTGAGCCTTGAGATGATCAATCCGAAAAACATTTGCTCTTCTTCCTAGCACTTTCGGTTCTTGAGATATTCACGTGGCCCGTAACCATAGGTTGGAAACCACTGATTGTTGCAATACAACTACATTGTGGTAAGTACATACTCCCTGGTCCCTGAAGTGCAGAATTCGGAAAACCTTTTCACCTTATCTTCACATCTCTGATTCTTGAGAAATTCGCTTGGTCCATGACCGTAGTTTGGGAACCTCTGAACTTAGCAAAAATGCTAAATTATTAATTGTAATTGAATAACTTATAACCTTTTAATAGGTTAGGAACTTTGTGATTTGGATCTTCACAAACTAATTGAAAAACTGAAAAAAAACACTGCCCCGATTTACGCACTAATTCCCAAATAGCGCTCCCCCGATTTACGCACTAATTCCCAAATAGCGCTCCCCCCAAGTTACGCTCCCCCAATTTACGCTCCCCCCGTTTTGAGCGTAAATTGGGGTTTTAGTGTAAATAAATATGGAGAACAAACATTTTGAAGAATGCCAAGTCTTTCCTCTTGTACCGGTTGTTTTGGACTCCCAGAAGCTTTGTTCAAAATTTGAGCAAAATCGGTTAAGCCTAAGGGGGCGCTCAAAGTGCTTGAAGTTTGTATAGGAAAACGCGGCCAAATGTATACAATAATCTTAAGTTTTCGATTTTTTTGCCGCTAGGTGGCGCTGTAAGCGTTTAATGGTAAAACCCTTTGTTATTATTGTAGGGTACTATATGCCAAACAACTTTGTCGAAGACCGCAAAGTGATACGACGCCTGTTAAAATAGTTATACCCTAGGTAAAGTGGGGCGAGACATTATGATTGTTTTTCCAGTGCATGTAAAGGAATAATATCAATAATGAATTCTCAATACTTCGCCTCACTTTGCCTAGGGTATAACTTTTCTCACAGGCGTCGGGTCGCTTTGCAGTCTTCGACAAAGTTGTTTGGTATATAGTCACCAACAAGAATACCAAAGGGTTTTATCATTAAACGCTTACAGCACAACCTAGCGGCAAAAAATCGAAAACTTAAGATTACTGCATACATTTGGCACGTTTTCCCATACAAACTTCGAGCACTTTGAGCGCCCCCTTAGGCTTAACCGATTTTGCTCTAATTTTGAACGTAGCTTCTGGGAGTCCAAAAACAACCGATTCAGGAGGTAAGACTTGGCATTTTTCAAAATTTGAATTTATCAGAAAATACCCAATAAAACTCACATATAAATTGAAAAGAATACTTAAGAAATGTATTCGGCACTCATTTAATATGAAGGCATCCGCAAACTTGATATTCGAAAGATATTACACAATCATCTCTAGGTATTGTTAAATTCTACCAGATAGATCTGGACCCTAGCGAACCTGGTGTGGTGGTAAAAAAATTTGCCCTTTTCGCCGAGGACCTGGGATCAAATACCACTTTCAAAAGACTTGCAAAATATGAGTTCATCCTTCGGGTCTTTGGATTCGAGGCTGTTGATTCCGAATAAACTAGCCTAGGGCTGAACATATTGTTATAACAGTTGAAGAAAAGAAAATAAAAATAAAAAAGATTTGTGAGAACTTACGAATTTGGAAAAAAAATTTGGCTTTCCTAATATCACCAACCCAGACAGTGTTGGAGAATAAATCTGACGAAATTCAGCTTACATCTAGCTGAAGTTATTAGAAGAAATTCTTTAAAAAATATCGGTTTGAATTCCTACGATCACATAACGTTTGCATAAAAAAATGGACTTTTTAGACTGATTTTTCATGAGGTTCTTTTGCACTCGATTGTCACATTTAAAAAAATTTCCCGATTTAAAAACTTGCTTACTACTTTCATTCCAATTTTCATAACGATATATATGCATTCGTGAAGTTATTCTAATAAATGTGAAACAGTGTTATGAAAATACATGGGAAACTTAGATGATTGTGATCATTTCACATTATAATGGCGTCTTGAAGTAGGGCCGTTAGGAAAATACGGTTAAATCATATTTTTCTTTCGGTTACAAAATTTCCTTTAAAAATTAGAAAATTTTTTGTATCAATTGCACCAAATGTTCACGTTCATTCGCAAATATCATGGGGATGATGAAATTCTGTTTTGACATGAATCTACAATGACGACGAGCATGGCATAATTAGAAATCGAAATTTGCTGTTTTTTACACTTCGGGTAACATGGGATCTTTATTTCTCACTAGTTTCTCAAAGATTTTAAAGTGTTAATTAATAAGAAGAAGTTAAATGAGGATTATACGCAACTGAATATGTAATAGTTTTAATAGAAAAATTGCTCAAAACGATAGAAAATATCGAAAAATATGTCCGCTCGGTTGTTTTCAACTACTGAAGTCAACATTCTCACAAACTTCAATAAAACTGGTTTTAACCGCCTGTACCAATTTTTCTAGCATAACTAATGTATAACAACTTGTTTATATTTTGCTTATATATTTTTCTGTCACACTTTGAAAAAAGTCCATTTTTAAATGCAAACGTTACTTTCCTCTTCAAGACTTCCGCTACGAATACACCGATGTCTTCACCCGAACGTATTTTAGAAATTGAACAATAAAAATATATGATTTATGATTCCCCTATTATTATTTTCCAGTATTTTCTGAAATTCATCCAAATATCGCCAAAGTATTCCTCTCAGTGTCTGCATACTTTCCCATTTAAGAAGAGCTCTATGAAAAACCTAAGGACGAACATGAAATTTTACGGGATTTCTTATCACCGAAAGAAAGAAGAGTTTTACCGTGTTTAACGCTTAGTCATACAGATTTTATGGTAAAACTCCTTCAAGAGTTTCACTGGAAATTTCTTGGAAAAGGGTATCTCCAGAATCTTTATCCTTTAACAAACCTTCTACCGAATTTGTCTTATTCAATTTTTCCTAGGATTTCCAATATTTTATAGAGATATATCCATGTTTTCTTAAAACTTTTGCTAGTGTATCCCACACTCTATATCTTCCTATCCTAATAATCTCCATTACTCTGCTAAAAATTCTTGTTGGGAATTTAAACTGAAGACAGGAACTAAACTTG
>NC_085137.1:508401760-508426760 GCF_035046485.1 Aedes albopictus | reverse complement strand
CAACATGATAATGTTCCACCCTCCTTGTGGATCATCTTTGCTAAAATATTGAACGTTTTTCATTAATGAAGATCTTCAATGGAGATCTTCAAATACTTTTTGGTCAAAATTTGCACTGAAACATGAAACTTAGGGAGAGTTGGGGCAAAATAAGCCACATCCCGTGCCACATTCATGGTGGAAATCAACTCTATCGGCAAAAGTGTCTACGCCAAAAATTAACTAGTGTTACAAAAACCTAAGATATGTACCAACATTTACACCATCCGACAGTTAAAATTAGACAAAATCACAGCAAACAAAAAAAGAAATACGTATCTTTCCCCTGAAGAAGACACCATCCAAAGTGTCGAAACGTCGGGTTAGATAAAAACTCGTTTTGATTTAACAAGACTACGTAGCCGTCAAAATCCGAGGTCTTTTGAACAGTATTTGTATTATGATTCCCGTGATTAGTACGGAAACATAGAAGACAGCTTGAAAATCTATGAAAAAACTAGTTTTTCATGATTGATAAGTAGTATGGGGGAAAATGGACCATTACAGTGATCGACAACAAAACAATGTTCAACTTCAATCGAGAACAACCGATGCTATATTATTTAACATTTTTCTGGAATATATATCGGCGGCAAAGGTTTATCTTCACTTCATTGTTGTTTTGCATTAAAATAGTGCAAAAAAGGGGAAAATGGGGTAAAATGGGCCATTTTCCGTGGCTTGTACAAGACGAAACTGCCACCATTCGATTTCTTGAGGTCTGTGATGCCTTTCCAAACCAGCGGCTTCTAAAAGTTGCGATTTTGGGTCCATTTTTTCCCACTGTGCGCTGCTTGGTGGCTAGGTAGGGGTTTTGACCCCATTCCCGGCACGGTGAACAAAATTGTTTAATACTTAAATTCACAACGAAACGACCGTTTTCGTCTACTTCTTCCATTTGAGTCAGATACCGGAAAGTTGATTTTGAACGAGTTTACTGCACCTAGTTATGCACCAATAGGACACAATCGGCGAAGTACTAGAATTGAAGTAATGAGCTGAATTTTTGTATGGTGAGAAGGTCAATTCTCCGTTTCTGCAATAAAATGGTACAAAATGCGTGGGTATTATGATTCCTTGCCTAATTTGATGCTGTTTGAGCAAAACTTTGGGTAACTGTGTTGTTTATGTTGCAAGAATTGGAGTAAACAACAACACAGTTACCCAAAGTTTTGCTCAAACAGCAACAAATTAGGCAAGGAATCATAATATCCACGATTTTTGAACCATTATTTCATTGCAGAAACGGTGAATTGACCATCTCACCATACAAAAATTCAGCTCATTACTTCTATTCTAGTACTTCGCCGATCATGCCCTATAGGAAGCAATCAGTGAAGTACTAGATTGAAAGTAGTGAGCTGGATTTTTGTATGGTGAGATGATCAATTCTCCATTTCTACAATGAAATGGTACAAACAGCGTGGGTTATATGATTTATTGGCTAATTTGATGCTGTTTGAGCAAAAGTTTGGATAACTGTGCTTTTGTATTATTTTTTCTTGCAACTTCAACAACACATTTATCCAAACTTTTGCTCAAACAGCATCAAATTAGTAAAGAAATCATATAACCCACGCTGTTTACACCATTTCATTGTAGAAATGGAGAATTGATCATCTCACCATACAAAAATCCAGCTCACTACTTTCAATCTAGTACTTCACTGATTGCGTCCTATTCTCGGCACCAGTGCCGAACTTTCAGCAAAATCAAATGGGAAATCACTTCGGCACCCATCTTTGTGCTGACGAAGTGCACCCGCCTGCGTGTAAAAGTTGTTTCGAGCACTTGTGCGGCTTCAGAGTGAACGTGTAGCTTATTGACTGTGGATCTCGTTGCGCAAATGTTGCGGGAGATGATTACCTACGGAAGTGCGTTTGGAAAATATGCGGTAAGTGATATATTGATTTGTTTTGCTGTGAGGTGCCGGGAATTGACGCGGGTGCCCAAGTAGTTCAAAGCCCTATGCGGAGTGCGAGAGTAAGTCTCGGCTTCACAAAAACAATTCGCTCTCACTTGTAGTTAGTGGGCACAACGGCGACTGTGTTGTGGTTTGGCATCTAAGCCGAAAGAGAGATGGCTTTGTGGAAAAGGAGTGTTCACGGTGTGGCTTCGAAGTCAGTTTGGGTTTCTGTTCCGCAGAATCATTACCTGTTCTGTGGCTTAGTTGGTTAAAGCGCCGGTCTAGCGAATACGGAGTCGTGGGTTCGAATCCTACCAGAACGAGATTTTTCTCACAAATTTCATCTCTCAATTTGTCAATTGGCAACATTTCGTGCCTTCTAATTACAAGTTTTTCCAGCCAACAAGACCTGTTTTTGCAAACAAAGTTTCCCCATTAAAGCCCTGACTTGATTTATGCACAAAATTCTCTCTTTTTATGCATTTTTTAAATTATGCATGCCCGCCCATCTAATGCATTGCAATGGCATACAAAGAGGTTTCAATGTACATCATCTACTCATTAAGTGATTGCTAATTTTAAGCATGCACATGCATTTTCGAGAACACAGACGTATCTATCTATACCATTTAAGCACTCCATTAAAGTTAATTAGCCCGTGCACAAGGGAGGAGTTTTGGGGGTCGATGTTCCTCACACTAGGCGCCCCTCCGCCCTTTGCCAAAATATGGAAAAACCCCTCCCTTGACGCCTTTTCAAAGCACGGGCCTGCTCGGAGGACTTCGTTTTGTTAGTGAAACCTACACAATCTCGAAATAGAATTCATTTTGGAACTTTTGTTTGAAAATGTAATCACAAAGAAAGAAAATACAATTTGTGAAGAATGTGTCAAAAATCTCAAAATCCCTTGGGTCTTACTACATCAATTTAGTGAATGATAATTGTTGAAGCACAATTGTTAGCATATTTAAGGGAGAAAAGTAGAAAAGTTTAAAATGACAAACAGACGCAAATAATATACCTACCACATCAATAGAAAACTTCTTAAAATTGTCGTGTTATACTTGAAAACAGTGATCAAACATTAGATTTAACAAATCAATTATTAATACCATTATTTTACTGAATCAAGAAGTTGTCTTACTATCATCTTGGCGCAATTCCTGAGATTCATACGATTTTAGAACGCATCAACATTCACTTCACTACATCTCAATTCGTAAACGTGCCCTGTACGTTGTTATCATTTGTAACACCTTATCATCATACAACCTCCACCATTGTAGCAGTACTTGCCAGTCACCGATATTGCTTATGGTTCGTCGTTGTAGTCGTCAGCTAGGGAAAAGATTATGACGGCGATGATAATAGTAGGAGATGGAATGGCGTGACCACCACCAATAGCACCGGCTGCCCTGAGCCTGGAATCATAGATATCTTACCACCCATCCTGGCGAGGACGACCGCGCTATGACGAGCACTGAACGTGTAGTACATGATTATTACTTGTGCCTTTTCCTGGAAAGAAAGAGGAAAAAAGAGAACGCTCGATGAGATCTACGTATACTGTTACACGGTTGAACGAGGTGCTGTTTGTTCGCCAGTTCTTGCACCACCCTTTGGTCAAATATACTATATTAACAATATAGGTCACTTCGCGTTTTCATATACAACGCCATGGAGACACAGCTGGCGAATGATTACAGCACCACCTGTTGTCAGAAAAAATCAATAATTGTATTTTGATAAATTTTAGTTTACCGTGCAATGCGACATTTCTCGAAAAAGATGTTAGGGGTGTCGAAGTTTATTGTTCCCAAATAATCGATTATTAAATACACTGAAGTTTTTTTACGACGGTAATGGTACCGCGTAAAAAAAACACGTAAAAAAACCGCGTTATTTCAAAAAACGTCGAAAAAAAAAGTCAAGTCACATTAGATGTAATCCTGACTATTTGGCGCGTGTTTTTGAAAAAAACTCGGTTTTTTTACGACGGGTTTAGAAATAACGCGGTTTTTTTACGCGGTACCGCGTAAAAAAACCGCGTAAAAAAACTTCAGTGTAATCGATTTCCAATATACGCAAACAAAATAATATTTCATATGACATCTACGAATATATCCATAGAAGAATTTGAATGCTCGCTTATTGTACCGTTTAACATCAATACTTTAATTTTAAACCCTCAAAATTATTGCCTTGGTGGTTGCTATTTTTCTCTGACAATGGCTTTTAATATCATCATTGTGATGCCCACGCTAACAAACATCGGATTGAATAGCTTACAAAAAATCCGGAAGATGTCCAACCAGAGGCATAGCAAGAGCTGCTCAATTTAATCACAATTTGTTCAAAACGCATCTGGAAGAGAATTTACTTCTCTGTACAGGAATGGCTCGTTTGTATTTCTATGGACAGAACTCGATAAAAGTGAGAAAAGTTCACTTTACCTATGCTTCGCTTTGACAGAGTTGTACTTTTGTCAGGGCCCTCCGCATCTGGTGGCAGGAATGAGAACCCTATGAAAAGAGTGACACCGCCAAACAGTGCTATGGCGTAGTACATGGGTTCTCAAACTTTTTCAGCTTACGACCCACTTTTGATTGTTGCAGTATTTGGCGACCCACCAGCTTGTATTTCAATGACGTGTAATTTTTTGAAAATTTGGACTGCCTTCTTCAATAAATACATATGATTGCTCTCATAAGTTTTGATAAACTTACGTCACGTAGCACTTAATCTTATATTTTTTTTGTTGAAAATATAGTGGCTATTACATATATGTATCTGCAGAACTTTGAAAAAATCCTTTAAAAAGATACGAAAATTGTTCGATTTTTTTAGTTTTCACGTGAAAATCTTCTAAAATACATCAGAAAGATCGGCAAGTGGGTAAACATCATGCAGAGATTTTAGAATAATAATTTTTCTGGATGGTCTGATGAGTTCTAATTTCTGTAAAAGTTCTGTAAATTCAACAGAATTTTATCGAAGTTAAGCTGTGCCAAAGTTCGATTAATATAAACAGATAATTTGATGAAGATTACCAAACGTTCGTTGTTGTCCTGTCGAAGTTTGTCTTTTTTGTTGATTTTATGATATTTTTTCTGAAATTCTAACTGCTGGACTGTAAATCTAATTGAAAATGCTAACTACAAGCAACAACTTGAACTTATTTTTTTCCGAACACAAGGAAAATCTATTTTATTCAGAATCTCAAACCTTTTGATTGAAAACACAAACAATTTGAGAATCTAGAGCGTAGTTTTATTATTCAATTTAATCCATAACCTAAATTCTAGAAATAACTTTGCCGATTCGTCAAGAGATTGTTTGTAAATTAGAAAATGGATGACAATACCATTTGGCAAATCATTACTATATCGCCAAAGTATTCGCGACCCACCGAAAATCAGCCAGCGACCCACCAGTGTTTGAGAAACGCTGGCGTGGTATGTATAGGCAAAGCGCACTTTTTCAGTTTTTTCTTATCGAATCTCGCATCGTAGAGAACCAAACGAGCACTTTTTGGATAGAAAATTCAATTCTCTTTCAGATGCGCTTAGACTTGGTAGATACTTACGAACAATTTATGTGATTAAATTGAGGAGCACTTGCTTTGCCTTCGGCGGGCAATCTTCCGGATTTTTTGTTCGCTGGCCAATCCGATGTCTGTCGGCGTGGACATTGAGAATAATGATATTTGAGGCCATTGCAAATAGAAAATAGTCACTTATAGAGCGGAATATAAGTAATTTTGAAGACAAAAAAAATGAACTTTTGTTGTAAACAAACTATTATTATTATTACAAACGATTTTCACCTTATTTCAGCAAGCGCCTCTACTACTGGGAGACATTCGAATTCGTCTTTATCACGCCAGAAAATGTTGAAGAAGAGAGAATAAAACGAGAAATGAAATTTGTTTTGATTTGAGAAGTTAAAAAAAATCGATTATTGTTTAATCGATTATTTGAGAAGAAATCGGCATCCCCACCATGCAATGACAGTTCGACAGAATAAACGTCATTCGGATAGCGCATGCATTTAGTGTGTAGTAGTACCTCTTCTGCCGCTTGGTGGCGACACATTCACTAAAAAGGTGTCGCCAAAAATTCGTAAGAGTGACCTATAGTGTTAATATAGTATATTTGCTTTGGTGGTACAGGGTTGAATAGTGCAGAGTGAATCGTCGACAGAGCAAAATCTCCCTCATGACCATCTTCTTTGTGAGAATAATTTCCGGAGCGATGATCAACACCTTCCCCTAGGTAGGTAGGCAAGCACCACTACTGTAGTGTGATACCGGCAGGAAGTAGCTAAAAATTGCGAGAAATTTTCATTCTTTAAAAAAAATAACAAACTCCCCCGGCGCTTCGTTGAAATGCCTGCCTGGGAGCGAGCGTGTTATGATTTTTTCTTCCACCATATCTGCACAATGTTTGTGATGCTGCTGCTGCTGCCATTGCCAACCGTCATCGGCCACATTGTGGCGTGCAATTTCAGCGGCTGTAAACCGAGCCCATAATAGCTATTGTTGTAACCCAAGTAGGGGTGTTGTGTGTGAATGTACCTACAACACAACAGCATTTAACCAGGTAAACTTGATAAGACAACCTTCATAGTCGTTTGCTTTTGGGGGGGGGGGTGGTAATATGGTGAAAGAGGGTGGGGTTTGGATTACACTGCTGTTTCCATTTGTTTTATGCGCGCGAGGTGAGACGAGTAAGCGGAGGAGTCATGCGTGCCAGCACTAGCGTGCGCAGGGTTCTTGCTAAGGGGGGGCACCATAATAATGGTGCAATATATGTATGATCATGGTGCAAAATAGAATGATGGTGTTACACGCAATATGAATTCCCAAGTAGGGATTTCAACATGTTGTGGTGCCAACATTACCAAGTACTTCATATTGGGATTATAGAGAAGGCTTCGGATGGTAATGATTTCAAGGCAATACGAAACTTAAATATGAAGTCATTATCTACTCTTATAAAATTTTATAAACGTATCAAATACAATGGAGAATATCTAGAAAATTATCAATTAGAGAAAAAAAATATTGTCGTTGTTAAAGAATTTTGATCCTAGACAATTAATGATGCTAGGAGAATGTCAGAACTCCTAGATAGAACATTTTGATTGGAATCCTTATTGCAATCTACAGAGATTCCTCCAGGATTTCTCCAAAGACTCGTTCATGAGTTCCTCCAGGAATTCCCTCAAAAAATCTTCCAATAATTCCTTCAAAAATTCCTCCAGGAAGTCTCATATATTTCTCCAGAAATTCCTCAAATAATTCCTCCAGGAATTCCTCCAGTAAATACTCCAGGAATTCTTCCAAAATGACCTCCAGGAATTCCGCCTGAAATTTCTTCAAGGAAAAATCCACTAGATATGTCTGCCCCCAATATTTCCTCCAGGGATTCCTCTAGGAGTTGCCCCACGGAATCCCCCAGAAAATCCTAAAAGAATTTCTGAAGAATATCTTCCTGGAATTCCTTGAGAAATTCTTCCAGGAGTTCCTTCAGAAAATTATCCAGGAAATTCTCAACGAATTTCTTCAGGAATTCCTTCAGGGATTCATCCATGAATCATTTCAAAAAATCCTTAAATTCCTCCAGAAATTTCTCGAAAAATAACGCCAGAAATTCCTACAGGAATTCCTCAAAAAAAAAAAATCCTCCAAGAATTCCTCATGAAATTCCTCCAGGGATTTCTCCAGAAAATCCTCTAGGAATTTCAGCCAGAATTTCTGCAGAGAATCCTAAAAAAGAATGTCTCCCGGAACTCTTTCAAAAATTTCGCGAGGAATCTCTACAGGAAATCCTCCACAGATTCCTCCAGTAGTTTCTCCAGGTTTTTTTCCACGATTTTTTTCAGGAATTCTTTCAGGGATTCAATAATGAATTTCTTCTGAAATTCCTCTAGATATTCCTTTAGAAATTTCTCGAGGGGTTCCTTCAGACATTTTTTTAGAAATTCCTCCAATATGCAACCAGTGATTTCTTTCAGGAATCCCTCCACGGATTCCTGCAGAAAATCCTAAAGGAATTTCTTCCAAAACTCTGCCAGGAATACCTCCAAGCAATCCTCTAGGAATTTCTTTAGGATTTTTTCCAAAAATTTCTTAAGGAATTTCTCCAGGAATTCATTACTGAATTTATTCAGAAATTCCTCAGAAACTTATTCTAGAAATTCCTCCAGGAATTCCTTCAGAAATTCCTCGAGGAGTTCTTTCAGACATTTCTCCAGGAAGCCTCATATATTTCTCCAGAAATTCTTCAAATAAATCCCCCAGGAATTCCTCCAGTAAATACTCCTAAAATTCCTCCAGAGATCCCTCCTGACATTTTTCTAGGAAAACTCCTGAATGTCTGTCTGTCAGAATTCCCCCAATATTTCCTCCATGGATGCCTCCATAACATGCTAGAGGAATTTCTCACGGAATTCTTCCAGGTATTCCTCAAGAAATTTTTCCAAAGATTTTTCCATGGATTCCTTCAGGGAATTCTCAAACAATTTCATGGATTTCTTCAGAAATTCCACAAAAAATCTTCCAGAAATTCCACCAGGAATTCTTTCAGAAAATATTTGAGGAAGAACCAGCAGTTCCTCCAGAAAATCCTCTAAGAATTTCTGCCTGAGTTCCCCAAGAATGTCTCCCGGAACCCTCCCAAGAATTCCTCGAGGAATTCCGCAAGGAAGTTGTCCAGGAAATCCACGGATTCCTTCAAAAATTTCTTCAGGATTTTTTCCAGCAATTTATCCAAGAATTCCTGCAGGAATTGATTCATAAATTTCTTCAGAAATTCCTCAAAAAATTCCGCCAGGTATTCGTTCAGAATTTGCCCGAGTAGTTCCTTCAGACATTTCTCCAGAAATTCCTCCGAGATGCCTCCAGAGATTTCTCCCCGAAATTCATCCATGGACTCCACCAGAAAATCCTAAAGTAATTTCACCCGAAACTCTTCCAGGAATTCTGGGAGTTCCTCGAATGATTCCGCGAGAAATTCCACCAGGGAATCCTCCACGGAATCCCTTAGGAATTTCTCCAGGATTTTTTTTCCTGAAATTTCTTCAGGAATTCCTCCAGGGATGCAATAATTATTATCTTTAGAAATGACTCCAGATATTCCTTCAGAAATTCCTCGAGAAGTTCCTTCAGGCATTCCTCCATTAATTTTCCAGGAAGCCTAATATATTTCACCAGAAATTCCTTAAATAATTCCTCTGGTAAATACTCCAATAATTCCTCCAGAGATTCCTCCTGAAATTTTCTTTTATAAATGACTGTCAGAATTCCTACAATATTTCATCTAGGGATTCCTCCAAGAATTTATCCTCGCATTCCTCCAGATAATCCTAAATGAAACGGAACTCTTCCAGGAATTCCTCCTAGAATTCCTCGAAAAATTCCCACATGAATTCCTCCAGGAAATTCTCAAGGCATTTCTTCAGGAATTCCTCCGAGGATTCATTCATGAATTTCTTCAGAAATTCCGCAAAAATTCCTCCGCAAAAATTCTTTCAGAAATTGCTTAAGGAAGAGCGCCAGAAATTCTACCAGGAACTCCTCCAGGGATTCCTCTATAAAATCCTCTGGGAATTTTCGCCAGAACTACAGGGATTTCTCCTTGCATTCCTCAAAGAATTCCTCAAGAACTTTTTCTAGGAGTTTCTCTTCAGAAATTCATAAAAAAAATCCTGCAGAAATTCCTCCAGAAATTCCTTCAGAAATTTCTCGAGGAGTTCCTTCAGAAATTTCTACATTTAGCCTCATATATTTTTCCAGAATTTCCCCAAATAATTCCTCCAGTAAATACTCCAGGAATTCCTCCAGAATTACCCCCAGGAATTCCTCCAGAGATTCCTCATGAAATTTATTCTAGAAAAAATCCTTTAGGAATGTCTGCCAGAATTTATTCAATATTTCCTCCCGGGATTCTTCAAGGAATTGCTCTACAAATTCCTCCAGAAAATCCTAAAGGAATTTCTCCCGGAACTCTTACAGGAATTCCTCCTGGAATTTCTCGAGCAACTCTTCCATGGATTCCTCCAGGACATTCTACAGGAAATTCTCAAGGACTTCTTCAGGGATTCATTCCTTCAACGATTTATTCATGAATTTCTTCAAAAATTCATCCAGAAATACCTCCAGGAATTACTCCAGAAAATCCTCTAGGAATTTCTTTCAGAATTCCTCCAGAGAATCTTAAAGAAATGTTTCCCGGAACCCTTCCAAGAATTCCTTCAGGGATACCTCCATGGATTCCTCCAGGAATTTCTCCAGGATTTTTCCAGGAATTCCTTCAGAAATTCCTCCCTCCATGGATTCCATCAGAAATTTCTCAAGGCATTCATCCAGGCATTTTTCCAGGAAATCCTTCACGGAATCCTCCACATAATCCTAAATCAATTTCTCCTAGAACTCTTCCAGGAATTCCTCCACGGATACTTTCATGGAATCCTCATGAAATACCTCCAGGGATTGCTGCCGGAATTCCTACAGAAAGTTCTCTAAGAATTTCTCCCAGAATTCCTCCAATATTGTCTCCAGGGATTCTTCCAGAAATTCCTCGACTGATTCCTCCAGAAAATCCTAAAATATTTTTCTCCGGATCTTTTCCGGGAATTTCTCTAGGAATTCCTCCAGAGATTTCTTCATGGATCCCTCCGAAATTTCTTCGAGAATTCATCCATGAGTTTCTTCAGAAATTAAAAAAAAAATCCTTTATCAATTCCTCGATGACATTCCTCCAGGAAGCTTTAAATATTTGTCCAGAAATTCCTTAAAGAAGTCATCCAGCAATTTCTCTAGTTATTCCTCTAAGAATTCATAAATGAATTCCTTCAAAAAAATCTGGAGGAATCTATCCAGAAATACCTCCCGGAATGCAAACATGGATTCTCCCAGAAATTTCTCCAGAGATTCCTGAAGAAAATCATCCAGGATTTTCTCCAGGAATTCCTCCAGGAATGTTTCGCAAAAAATACCTCAAAGAATTCTTTCGGGAATTCCTCCAGAAATTTCTCCATTCGTTCCTTCAAAAATTTCTTCAGTAATTCCATCTTGAATTTCTACAGGGATTCCTCCAGGAATTTCTGCAAGGATACCTTAAGGAATTCCTGCTCGGATTTCTCCAGAAAATCCTGAAGAAATTTGTCCCGGAACTCTTCTTGGAATTCCTCGTGAAATTTTTCAGGATTTTTTTTCTGGAATTTTTTCAGGAATCTCCTGGAACAACTATAAAAATTTCTCTAGTTTTTGCTCCAGAAAAATCTCTAAAAAAATCTTCATGGATACCCCCAAGAATTCCTCTAGGTATTCCTCCAAGAATCCATCCACGGATTTTTCCAGAAAAAAACTTCTCCCGAAGCTGTTCCAGAGATTTTTCAAAGAATTCCTTCAGGAAATCCTCCAGATTTTTTTTTCCAGGAATTACTTCATTTTTTCTGGAATTTCTCCAGAAAAATCTTTACGGATTCTTCCAGAATTTTTTCTAGGAATTCTCCAGAGATTCATCCTTGAATTCCTTCACAGATTCCTTCAGGAATCCCTGCTAGGATTACAGCAGGGATTTTTCCCGGATCTTTTCTGGGAATTTCTCTAGGAATTCCTTTAGGGATTTCTTCATGGATTCCTCCAGGCATTTCGTCGGGAATTACTCAAAAATCCTTCACAAATTCCTCGAGGAGTTCCTAGACATTCCTCCGGGAAGCCTTAAATATTTGTCCAGAAATTTCTTAAAGAATTTATCCAGGAATTTCTCTAGTTATTCCACCAAAAAAATCTTCAGGAATTTATCCAGAAATACCTCCCGGAATTCAAACATGGATTCCTCCAGGAATTTCCCCAGAGATTCCTCAAGAAAATCATTCAGGAATTTCTCCAGGAATGTTTCGCAAAAAAATCCTTAAAAAAATCATTCGGAAATTCCTCCAGGAACTCCTCTATTGTTCCTGCAAAAATTCCTTCGTTAATTCCATCTTGAATACCTTCGGGAATTTCTACAGAGATTCCTCCTGGAATTTCTGCAAGGACTCCTAAACGAATTCCTGCTCGGATTTCTCCAGAAAATCCTGAAGAAATTTCTCCCGGAACTCTTCCAGGAATTCCTTGAGAAATTTCTCCAGGGATTTCTACAGACATTTTTTCAGGATTTTTTTCTGGAATTTTTCAAGGAATCTCTCCAGAAATTTCTTCTGGGACAACTATAAAAATTTCTCTATTAATTGCTACAGAAAATCATCTTTAAAATTCTTCATGGATTCCTCCAAGAATTCCTCTGGGTATTCCTACAAGAATTTATCCACGGTTTTCTCCAGAAAAAAAAAACTTCTCCAGGAACTGTTCCAGGAATTCTTCGAAAAATTTCGTCAGGTATTCCCCCATAGAATTCCTCCAGGGATTCATCAATGATTTTTTTAGATATTCCTCAGAAATCCCTCTAGGAATTCTTTTGCTCGAGGAGTTTTTTAAATCATTCCTTCAGGAAGCCGCAAATATTTTTCCAGAAATTTTTCAAAGAATTCCTTCAGGAAATCCTTCAGAAATTCTTCCAGAAATTCCTACTTTTTTAGGAATTTCTCCAGAAAAACCTCTAGGGATTCTACCAGAAGTTTCTCTAATAATTCTCCGGGGATTCATCCTTGGATTGCTTTACGGATTCCTTCAGGAATTCCTCCTAGGATTACAGCAGGGATTTCTCTAGGAATTTTTCCAAAGCTTTCTCTAGGATTTTCTCTATGAATGTCTCCAGGGATTCCTCCAAGTATTCCTCCTGAAAATCCTCCAGAAATTCTTCCAATGATTCTTGAAAGCATGCCTCCAGAAATTCCTCCAAGATTTTTTTCGCGGATTCTTCCAAAAACTCCTTCAGGAATGACTCCACTGATTCCTCCAGAAATTGCTCCACAAATTCCTCCAGAGATTTTTACAGTTATTTCTGCAAGGATTCGTCATTGAATTCCTCGAGTAATTCTTCCACACATTCATGCAGGATTTTTTCCAAAAAATCCTTCAGGAATTCCTGGAATTCATCCATGAATTATTTCATGGATTCCTTCATGGTTTTCTTCTGTTACCCCTCCAGTGTTTCGTCCTGTTATTCCTTCACGGATTCCTTCAGGAATTCCTCCAGGTATTACATCAGGGATTTCTCCAGGAATTTCTCATAGCTTCCTCCAGGAATTCTTCTAGAAACTCCTCTAAATGTCCCTCCAGGAATTCCCTCAGGGATTCCTGCAGAAATTCCTCCGGACATTCTTCCAGAAGTTCCTCCAGGAATTCTTACAAGGAAACCTCCAGGCATTCTCCCAAGGATTCCTTCTGGAATGCCTTCAGAGAATCCTCCACAAATTCATCCATGAATTCTTTCACGAATTCCTCTACGGATTCCCCCAGGAAATTCTTCAAGGATTCCTTTAGGAATGCCTCCAGCGAATTCCTTCAATATTTTTTCCAGAAATTCCTTTAGTAGTTCCTCCTGCAAATTCTAAAGGAATTTCTCTAGACTCCTCTTCCAGTTTTTGAGAGCTACCTTCAAGAATTCTTTCAAGCACTTCTTTAGTAATGCCTTCAGGGATTCCTCCAGAAAGTCCTTCAAGAATTCCTCCTGAAATTTCTCCAGAGATTTCTCCTGGAATGCCTTCACGGATTACTACAGATATACACCACGATTACGCATTGAAAGCTTTAGTAATGCATAAAATTTAACGATGGTGCATTATTTCGCAATTAGACACATATTTGATTCAAAGATGGTGCGTGATATGGTGCCTGGATGATTCTGTGAATATCATGGTGGTGCATGGAATGAATGATGTATGTATGGTGCATTAGCTATGATTCTGTTATACTCGTCATGTTTCATATTAAGGTGCACATGCAATTCGTGCAAAGGTGCAGGATACTCAATGTGGCACAGAAATCAACATGTTTTAGGTACGTGGAATACTATTTTGTATGCGAAATGCCAAAATGGTGCATCAAATTCAAATGTAAACCACATCATAATGGTGCATAAGATACCTAGATGGTATAATGAATGCCAAAATAGTGCATGAAAAGCTTTGAAGAAGGCGTATGATGCTAAAGTGCTGCATTATTTGTCGCCGTTATTCAAAGATTATCAACATGTTGCATGGTTAGGTGTACGAATTGCAAAAATGGCGCATAGAATACAAAATAAAAGTATTTTATGTGATGCTCACAACATAATGGTGCATCAGATGCCTAGATGATATAATAAACGCTGAAATGGTGCTTGGAAAGCTTTGATGGTGCATGAAATTTAACGATGGTGCATATCAGTATGATGCATTTGATTTCTAGTTGATTAAAAGAAGATACATGATGTTAGTGTGCTGTATTAGTGTCACCGTTATTCAGCGACACTCGACATTGTGTATGGCTAGGTGTACGAATTGCAAAAATGGTGCTTGGAATTCAATGTGGTGCCGAAGTCACCATGGTTCACGTACATGGATTACAGTTTTGGAATATGAAATGCCAAAATGGTGCATGTTATTCGAATATGGTGCTGACATCACTGATTAGTTGAAAGATGGTGCGTGAGATTAGCCTAAAAATGATTCTGAGAACATCATGGGTGTGCATGAGGTACTAAGAAATTGTATGTATCAGGGGTGCATTTGTTACCACCATGATTCAGTGATTCTCAACATTGGGTGATTAGATCCAAAATGCAAGAATTGCAAAAATGATGCATAGAATTTAATGTGGTGCGGAAGTCAACATGGATCAGGTACATGGAATACAATTTGGTGTACGATATGGCAAAATGAAATTCAAATTTGAATTAAATGCTTAGATGACGCGTGAGATGGTGCTTAGATATTTATGTGATCATCATGGTGGTGCATGGAATGCAAAGGAGCTACATGTTGTTTGTATGGTGCATTAGTTTTACCATGATTCAGTTATACTCAACAAATTCCATATGTAGGTGCACGAATTGCAAAAATGGCGCAGGAAACTCAATACAGACATCAACATAGACCAGGAACAAGGAATGCTATTTTGTATGTGAAATATCAAAATGGTGCATCACATTCACTTGTGAACCACATCATAATGGTTCATAAGATGCCTAGATGATATAGTGAATGCCAAAATGGTGGTTGGAAAGCTTTGAAGAAGGTGCATGATGCTAGATGGTGCATTAGTTGTCACCGTTTTTCAAAGCTTATCAATATGATTAGGTGCACGAATTGCAAAAATGGTGCATAGCATACAAAAAAATGTATTTTATGTGATGCTCACGGCATTACGGTGCTTTAGATGCCTAGATGATATGATAAACGCTGAAATGGTGCTTGAAGAGCTGTGATGGTGCATGAAGTTTCATGATGGTGCATATCAGTATGAGGTATTAGATACTTAATTGATAAAAAGACATTTCATGCGATCAACATAATACGTGGATACCTAGATAATTCTGTGGACATCATGATGGTGTATTGAAAGCTTTGAAGATGGTACATGATGTTAGTGTGCTGTATTAGTCGTCACTGATATTCAGTGATACTCGTTATTTTGTATGGCTAGGTGCACGAATTGCAAAAAATGGTGCTTAGAATTCAATGTGGTGCCGAAGTCACCATGGTTCACGTACATGGAATACAGTTTTAGAATACGAAATGCCAAAATGGTGCATGTTAATCGAATATGGTGCTGACATCACTGATTAGTTAGAAGATGGTGCGTGAGTTTAGCCTAGATGATTCTGAGAACATCATGGTTGTGCATGAGATACTAAGAAATTGTATGTGTCAATGGTGCACCATGGCTCAGTGATTCTCAACATTGCGTGGTAAGATCCAAGGTGCAAGAATTGCAAAAATGGTGCCTATAATTTTTTATAGAAGGGGGGGCAAGTGCCCCCCCTTGCCCCCCCTGTGCACGCTAGTGCGTGCCAGCACTTATCAGGCGTAGACAACGAAACCGTTTAGCTTAATAGATCCGCTAAAAGGCGAGAAAAGCCAGTAGGAAGAACGACGGCCCACGTAACGAGAGCGTGCAAACCATATTCACTTACCCTTTTCTTGTTGGCGGGAGATGCAAGTCGATCTGCGCGCGGAATGGAACGCAAAATAGCTCCATTTAACATGATTTTTCCTTCGTGTAAACAAGCTATTGTTTGTCGAAGCCGAGCGGTACATATTAGGTACAAAAGCGGCAAACAAGAAGCTTCCACCAACAATGTGTACGGTGAGAATTTAACTGTGTGAGCCATCAGGGGTGCAGAAAGTGAGCTTTTTCTTGTTTGCCTTTGGCTCGTAATGGTATCCCACCGCACAGTGGCGGGCCTCCATACAAAAGTCGGACAAAACCTCAAATGTTAACCGAAATTGCTAAAATTCACAGGTTATGATGATTTTAGTTCCCTAAATCTATTTCTGATATGGAACTTATCATATAGTTTGATTTTACCATATTAGGGTGGTTCAAAATTTTGAAATCTGCTGATTATGGAAAACATGTAAAAATAATCGATAATAAGCTATCACGATGTGCTTTCTGAACGTAGGTTTTGATCAACCTTTTAATTTGGGGGTTATAAAATCATGTATTGGTATTGAAATAAACTATAATTGTGTATTTGTTGCTGTTAGGGTGGTCCAAAATCTTCAAAACTACATAAATCAATAGAAAAAATCATTTACCTACGTTTTCTTTCAATGGATCAATTCAGATACACACCAATGTTGGCTGACAAGACGTGGTCTATTCTCAGGGACTGCCCATAGATCACGTGACATTTTACGGTGGGTGCACGGAGGTGTGTTAATTCAATCGTTATAGGGTCAGATAGTCTAATATAGTGAACTGCGTAAAATTTGAACTGCTTTTTATCAATCTCGTTTCAACAACTTCATATATGCTCTTCCGAGTTTGGGTTTTAAGGTACATCGATCCCTGCTATCACTTGTCCAAGCAACCGAAACAACCCTATCTATGAAGAATTGGCAATTCATATTCGCAATATTGTAGGGAGTTTTTGATAAACGATCATCAGAGCTCGGTAATCATATTTATGAACAGTAGAGTTCCAGCAAATATTTTTAAAATCTTTATCACTCTGTGTGTCGTTCAGTAGAAATGTGTTTAACGAAACTGCATGAATAACATACAATAAAACTTCAAGTTAAAAAAAAACAATAATTCAAAGATTGCCTTGGTGATCGCGACGTTTACGCAGAAAAATATTTAACGTTCAACGCCATTTTGTGACTTCCTTTTAAATTTTTTAGATGATTGTTGCTTTTAACTGTAGCGATGTGCGTGTAGAAAAGAAACACGTAGATGTCGACGAATTTGTGTCACTATATATTGAAACTTCGATAGAAGTTCGTGAGGAGATAGCTTCCAAGGTTGTTGAGCAATTCTAACGATTAAGATGAATCGAAGAAACAACCAGTGTAAGAAAATGAATGAGCAATGGTTTGTAGTTATTTTTACATGTTTTCACGGTTGTTTTTGTTTTTTCTTTTATTTTGAAGGTTAAAAGAGTTAGTTGTATCTGGTGAAGCAACATGTGGGTAGTGTCTAAGAAAATGAAGGCTTATTCATACTTAGTCAACATTCCTTTCCTCTCCAGGTTATTGTTTTAAACTGGAGCACCCACCTTCTTGTGTTTTTCTGTCAAAAAATAAAATAATTAAAAAAAAATAATTAAAAAAAATGTTAAAGCTGTAGCCATTACGTTATTACATCATCAGACAAGCCCCGCCCCCCCCCCCCTCATGACCATCTGACTTGGTGAAAGTCTCTTACAAGAATAAAAATTACACTAAATTGTTAGTATTCTGAAGTCAATTTGAACTATGTTAAGATAAAATTTAAACTTCAAACAATATCACTTCCTCCACAACCATGCGGCTCCATTGTGACCTGATGGAAAAAAAAAAAAAATTTTCGCGCTTAGCGCAAAAATGCGCAAACAGTGACCTATATAGCCAAAAACTAGACAAAATTGCACGTCAGATCCGGGATACGGCATCGTTTTCTGACGTTTCCTAAACAAGTACTGGATCTCTTTAAAACGAAGTTTTTGTTCAAAATTTCATAAAAGTCAATATGTTTGCATATTGTAAAAACATAATAATTTTGTGATTGAATTCCAAACAATCCCTGAAATGTAATGGTTATTCATACCCAAAAACACAAAAAATATTGTCACATTATTCAAGTCTTCCTAACTTTTACAACGAACTCATGAAGGAAGCTCATAAAATGAAGACAATAAATACTAATATTGTAGCACATAAAACTTCAACTTTGAAAAAATCTACAAGACTCAATTTTTGCCCAATTCTCTTGAAAATTTGGGGTTTTCTTAGTTGAAGTATCTATAATGGAAGAAAAATATTAGAAAAATAAAATATTGAAGTCGATTTTTGAGGTTTTGTCCGGCTTCCGGCCACTGTGCACCGCCATCGTCGTCGTCGTTGGTAGGTTCTCGCCTGGCTTCGGTTTTCGCATAACTTTGTATTGTTTGAGTTTTTCCGGTAATACCCTATCGGAGGGGAGATGAACAGAGAGCTTTATGAGATTATCTGCTTACAAGATATTGTGCGCGATGGAAAGCGATCACAGTGTATTACTTTGAATGTTTGAAAATGTCAAACAATGTTTCTCACAGTAGTGTAACGTAATGGTGGACTGGCTAATTAACTTGTATCTACTTGTTGCAGGAGTTGGAGCTTGTGAAGAGATGAGTGTATTTCTGCTGATGACATGGATTCTTGTCTTTGGTTTCATAATTTACGCATATAATGTTCTCTTGCTGATACAGTCTGCATCATGCAGATATTGTCAGCATACAATTGCATACAAGGCAACTATTTGCATTTCCATCCCTGAGAAAACAAATCAGAGGATACGCCGCAGAGATTACTAGCGGAATCTATAGAGGAGTTCCGAGGGAACTGTGAGGTTCGTGTATGAATCGCTGGTGAACTATCTGAAAAAAAAAAACAGGATTTCTTCCTGAGGAAATCTCTGAAATGAAACTACAACTTCCTGAAGAAATCCCTGGATGTATTCGTGAGGAAATCCATAAGTAAATTCTCGAGAGAATCCTTGGTTGAATTTCTTCGGGAATTTTTTGCGGGCATCCCTGGCAGCGAAATTCCTGTGAGAACCCCTGCGGAAATCTGTGGAAAAAATCCTAGAAGAATTTGTGAGGAAATCTTGGGGAAATCCCTGGATACTTTCGTAGGGGAGCTCTTTGAAGACACCCCTGCGGGCATCCTTTTAGGAATGTATGTGAAAATCCCTATGAAAAACCCGAAGGAGCATCCTTGGATGAACCATTGAGGTAAACCTGTGGGATACATTTCTGGAGGAGAACTTTGCAGGTATTCCTGGGAGAATCTGTTGCGTTCGGAATTGTCTCGATCAGTCTTGTGCACTATCACCATCTTAACACAAAAAAAACCAAATTAATCCACCTGGTGGTGATAGCGCCTTTCTCGTCGAATATGTTCTCATGATCCTTCCGTAGACGTAAGCCGATGTGTTCGTGAATCCTGAGAATACTTTATTTTAAAAAGCAAGAATTTTATCAAAGCCATGATCGAATTGTGAATTTTTTTGATACCCGGAACCGGTTCCGGAACACTACCGGATCAGATATGGTCTGAGACTATTTTCCTGTCTACCGTTTATCAAGTTATACAAAAAGCTGCAATTTGATGTGTCGCATGCATGGGTTTAGTTCACTTTTATATTTGGCCACTTCCGGCGGGACACCCGGAACCGGTTCCGGAACACTACCGGTTCAGATATAGTCTGCGACTATTTTCCTGCTTACTGTTCATCAGATAATCGAAAATGCCGTGGTTTGATGGGTCACATGCATGGGTTTGTTGCAATTTCATACCTGGCCCCTTCCTGGGGTACCGGTCCGGAACACCTAAATGGCCATAACTCCGGAACGGCTGGACCGATTCAAACCATTTTCAATAGGAAACAATGGGACAATATTCCGCGTCGATTGAAACCAAAAGCTTTGAAATCGGATGATATTAACTATCCAAAAGTGAGGTGACATTTTTGCACACATACACACATACACACGCACACACACACACACACCCACACACACACACACACACACACACACACACACACACACACACACACACACACACACACACACACACACGTAGAGTAGTGCTGCGAGCCGCAAAAGCTGCTCTGAAGGAGGAGATCAAGCGGAGCAAGAAAACAAGCTTTAAGGAGTTGTGCCGGGATGCTGATGTAAACCCATGGGGAGATGCATACAGAGTGGCGATGGCCAAAATCAGAGGCCCAGCGGTACCCGCTGAGACATGCCCAGAGAAGCTGCAAGTTATCGTCGAAGGGTTGTTCCCTCAACACGAGCCTACGATATGGCCACCGACTCCATACGGCCATACAGGCGAGGAGAGAGTGAGTATCACCAACGACGAGCTGATAGCAGCGGCCAAGAAAATGAAAGCGAAGAAAGCGCCCGGCCCGGATGGTATCCCCAACATAGCGTTGAGAACAGCTGTCGAGGCCAACCCAGATATGTTCCGGACATCCCTGCAGATCTGCCTAGATGAGGGCTGTTTCCCGTCTCAGTGGAAAAGGCAAAAACTGGTACTGCTACCGAAACCAGGCAAGCCCCCCGGTGAACCAGGTTCATTCCGGCCGATATGCTTGCTGGATACGCTCGGCAAGCTGCTAGAAAGAGTCATCCTCAATAGGCTGACAACTTTCACGGAAGGAGAGCATGGTCTGTCGGGGATGCAATTCGGATTCCGAAGAGGGAAGTCAACGATAGATGCTATCCAGGCGGTTGTTGCTACAGCCGACAAAGCAAGGACGAAAAAACGACGGGGTAACCGCTTCTGTGCCGTCGTCACGATCGATGTGAAGAATGCATTTAACAGCGCAAGCTGGGAAGCCATCGCTACAGCGCTGCACGAGATGAAGGTTCCGGACTACCTCTGCAGGATTCTCAGTAGCTACTTCGAAAACCGGACTCTGTGCTACCATACTAGTGCAGGGCAAAAGAACGTCACGATAAGTGCAGGCGTCCCACAGGGGTCTATCCTAGGTCCGACGTTGTGGAACGCAATGTACAACGGGGTGCTGACACTGCAGCTACCGACAGGCGTCAAAATCGTCGGATTCGCGGACGATATCACGTTGGTGGTAGTTGGTGAGTCCCTAGAAGCAGTGGAGATACTTGCTACGGAGGCGGTGGATGCTGTTGAGAACTGGATGCAGAGGAAGAAACTATCCATAGCCCACCAGAAAACGGAGCTGGTGCTGATCAGCAACTGCAAGGTGGTGCAGAAGGCTGCAATCATAGTCGGGGAACATGCCATAGACTCCAAGCGGGAATTGAAGCATCTCGGCGTTATGATCGACGACCGGTTAAATTTCAATAGCCACGTCGATTATGCCTGCGGAAAAGCAGCAAAGGCGATCACAGCATTGTCGAGGATCATGCCGAACAACTCGGCAATCAGCAGTAGCAAGAGGCGGTTACTAGCTAGCGTGTCCACATCGATCCTAAGGTACGCTGGTCCGGCTTGGGCGACCGCAACAAAAACTAGGAGGAATCGCGTTCAGCTCTGCAGCACGCACAGACTGATGGCCATGAGAGTGGCGAGCGCCTATCGCACGATATCATCGGATGCGGTGTGCGTGATCGCCGGAATGGTCCCTATCATCTTCGTTCTGGAAGAGGACAAAGAGTGCTACGAGGCCAGGGGCGCTAGAGGAGCTCGGAAGGCAGCGCGAGTCGTCACGATGGCGAAGTGGCAACACGAGTGGAATACCACAGCGAAGGGAAGGTGGACCCACCGGCTTATTCCAAATCTGACGAAATGGGTGAACAGAGCTCACGGAGAAGCCAATTTCCATTTGACGCAGTTCTTGTCAGGTCATGGCTGCTTTAAGAAATACCTGCATCGGTTCGGACACGCAGGGTCGCCGTTCTGCCCCGAGTGCGGAGATGTAGAGGAATCACCGGAACACGTCCTTTTCGAGTGTCCCCGCTTTGCTGTGGAGCGCAGTGAGATGGCAGCAATCTGCGGTGCTGGTCTAAGTGCCGACAACATCGTGGCCAGAATGTGCCACGACGAAGCCTGTTGGAACGCGGTGAACTCCGCGGTAACGAAGATGATGTCATTTCTCCAGCGGAAGTGGCGAGAGCTGCAAATGAACGATAGAAGAAACAATCCGGGGTAAGCGTAGTAGTTCCGTCCGCGTGTGGTAAATCCGCCGTCTGGGACTACCGGTGTCGTGAGCAATTAAGGTGTGGAGCTTGCTGGCTCTCGGTCGGTATTCGGGAGAACTTCCTACGTCGGGGAACTCTCTGTCGGAGTAGGATAGATCCACTGCCGGGGAGTATCCGAGTAGTGCGCGTGAAGTCATTGTGCTCAATGGCACACGGGCGGTAACGGGAGAACGTCTTTCGCCGGGGACTTCTCTGTCGGAGTAATACAGATCCACCGCCGGGGACTGTCAGAGTAGAGCGATCGGGAAGAAGCACCGGAGCATGGTCGTCAGGGCGCCTGTGAACCGGAAGCCGTCTCCAACCGGAATCGCAGGACCGACCTTGGCATCTGCCCGGGAAGTCGGTAGCGGGAGAAGTTTCAGTGTCGGGAAACTCTTCGTCGGGTAGGGTATATCCACCGTCGGGGACTATCCGAGTCGTGCGCGGAAACCTCGAGTGCTGATTGGCACTCGGGCGGCACCGGGAGGGCAACGTTCTCGGAGCAAATTAGTAGGAGCCGATGAACTCAGCATGGCTTTAGAATAACAAATTTGATGAAAGTGGTACTAACATAGAGTTTACCGCTCAATGGCGGCACATTAAGCAAACAACAAGCTAACCGGAGCCGAAAGGCTAAGAACGATTAGAATAACAAATTTGAAAAATTGCATGTATGTCGCTTAGTGGCGATACTGGAATATTAACAGCATACTAACGAAGCGGTGCGCATAGCATGAAGAAGACTAGAATAACAAATTGGTGATGGTGCACAAGGCATAACGCCTCCCCTCCGAAGAAATACTGCATGGTGGTACCGGAGGGGAATTTAAGGTGGAGGTGAACTAGGAGAGTGTTTTTAGTGGGTAGGCGCACATTCGAATCCCACACAGCGTCTTTAGAAGATTTTTGGACTCCTAGAATAAAAAAAAAAAAAAAAAAAAAAAAACACACACACACACACACACACACACACACACACACACACACACACACACACACACACACACACACACACACACACACACACACACACACACACACACACACACAGACATCATCTCAACTCGTCGAGCTGAGTCGATTGGTATATACACGCAACCTGAGATTGGCAGATTCTAATACAATTGGGTATGAAACATATACAAATATTGTATTAGGGCCTTGCAAATACAAAAATTGGTAGGTGGCAGTATACCAAAAATTGTATTGGCTTCCTAGAATCTGGAAAAGGAAAATTTCGCATGTGTGCGTGTGCTCTGTCGCACTGGTTTCTCATTATTTGTTCTATTTTTAGACTGATCATGGCAGCAGCGGCGGCATCAAATACCAATACATGTTTAAAAAGAAATGCGGGCGGCGGCGGGAATCGAACCGAGACACTATAATGGTGATACATAGTATCCTGCGCTCTAACCAGCACGGCTATAACTGCACATGAATAGTCAAGAGGCTAAGAGCCATCATCATCAACACAAACGTGGCTTGGTGATGGAAGTGATACAGCCGCCACACTGCACAATGGGTCCAGAGCAGTATTTGCGAAGACAAAACTGTTTAAGCTTCAGCTTTAAGTTTTTAGACACATATTGTGTTTTAGAAAGTTTTTTTTTTCAATTGTTGACCCTATTCCCTATTATTGTTATGTTAGGGTGGTTCGTCTGGTTAAACTGATTAAAAAATCTGCTTTCTAATAATTTTATTTGCGATGGATGGCGATGGATCGTTTAATTAGAAATTCCACCAATAAACGGCAAATTCTAAATTTCATTATCTCAGGACTCTCACCACTTAGAAAGTTGGTGTCTTCGACAACGTTGTTAAGTGAGTGAAGGGCTTACAGTTAATGGTCCACTAGGCGGCGCTAGTTACACATTTGCAAAATCATTAAAATGATTGATATTTTTTCATGAAGTAATCAACAAGCTGTAAGTTTGTTTTCTTTGAACGTGTCTAAGTCAAGTCAAAGGTTTTTCAAAGAGCTATGTATTAGTCATAATTGTGCAATGTCGCATTTCATTCGGTTCACTTGATCCAGAGATATAGCAATTAAACGAAGATCACTCAAATATGAACTACTTTATTAGAGTTGCTCCAATTTTATGTAAAGTTATCCAATCGAGCCCAAATTTGTACCGTTTATAGCTTACTAGTTGTGCAACTGGCAGGAAAAATTTGAGAATATTAGGTGCATTTTTGAAAAAGTTACAGCTTGCTGAATATATTTGAAATAATAAATAAAAGTTGCATGCTTCAATTAATTCGTAACTAGCGCCGCCTACTGACAGAACCTTGAACCAATCAGCTAATCAACTGAGCGGCCGTAACCAACCTAACAACATCGCCGAAGACATCAACTTTCCAAGTGATCTGAGTCCTGAGATATATGGAATATAATATTTGTTTGCTCACTAGCGCTGCCTTGTGGTGGAATTTTGAATCAAACGGCTCATCATTTGTTAGTTCTTGACCATTCAAATAATATTGCCGAAGACACCAACTCTCTAAGTAATCGGGATCATGAGATATTTGGTATAAACATTTCATTAGTGTTACGTCTGTTTGTCTCTGGTATGACAGATATCACAGACAGCAAGACGTAGCACTGGCGAAATTTCCATACCGTACATCTTAGCACCATGATTACTTAAATATTCGGTATACTTGGCAAAGTTGTTAGGCCAGCCAAGGTTTTACTGGTGATGGGCCTTTTGATTCAAAATTCCACCACTAGGTAGCGCTGACGATAAATTAATTATTATATTCCATA
>NC_085137.1:506962783-506987783 GCF_035046485.1 Aedes albopictus | reverse complement strand
AGCCATAAGTAGTGTCAGGGAAATACCAAAACCTGAGTTTTCCGGGGAAATAGGCGACCCTGAATTTTTCTCAATTTTTTTTTTGTTCGTATATCCATGAGCCCTGCCTGTGGAAAAAGTTTCATGAAAATCGGAGACCCTTCGGCCCAATTTGTACGATAATAAAAAAAAACGCCCTCATGTAATCTAGTGAGCTATTCGATTGCTCGACAGCTTAATAAATTGACATATTATTATTAGTTCTTTTACTTTGTACAGGATAATCTTCAGTAGCTACAGTATCTTGGGAATATTGGATTATGTGGAAGAATGCATGGACGAATTTGTGAGATTATCTCCATGAACAGATTACCAGGGATATCCGTGGAATAATTTCTGGAAATATCTACAGAAGAATTTCTTAAGAAAACTCTACCGACTCAAATGCACACGAATGTATAAAGTGTCGAAAACAATTTAACTAACTGACTAAGGAAACTCTGAGTAATTTTCGAATAAATTCAAGAGAAATTTGATGGAATATTTTGTAAGAAAACCCCAAAAGAGATTTATGCATGAATCCATAGAAACCTTTCTAAAAGCATACAAGGAGCAGTGCAGTTTAACTAACGAGCTAATTCTACACTATTCTATAAAAATAAAATCAAGTAGGTTTTGGAGAAATTTTGTTAAGGAATCTCTGGAATAATTTCCAAAGAAATGCCATCAAAATTTTATGGAAGAACTTTAGGACAAATTTCTTGAACAATTCATGAATTCCCTAAAACACATCATCGGGAGAATTTCCCCTGGAAAGAATAAATTAATCTTAAGATGGTGTTTCTAAATGAGCGTATGGAAGATAGAATTCGTGGAGAATGTTCTGAAGGAATAAGGAAAAAGTAAAAGAAAACTTACCCGAATACCCGAAGGAAACCAAGCAGCATTTCTTTAGGCATCGGTATGCGATTTTTTATTGACGCCTTAGAGAAATTTCTGGAAAAATACTTGAACTAATTTCCGAAGAAATATCTGGAAAACTTGCAATCCCTAGTGAAATTTCGGAAAGTATCCCGGAAAGAATTTCTGAAGCAACTCCTGTAGATAATTTCCAATGAATCCTTAGAACATTTTTTGAAAGAATTTCTGAGAGAATTTTTTGAGAAATTCTTGAAGAAAATTCCGTAGCCCTGGAGGAATTTCTGAAGTGTTTTTTTTTTAATTTATTGGTAGACCCTTCGAATGAAATATTGAAGTATTTTCTTCAATCTCTTTTCGCTGTTATTTTCAAAACGGTATTAAATGTTACAGGTATTTCAAATGATTCGTTATTTTGTCAAAAACGTTTAAAATAATGTCCAATGAACTATATTTGACGCGAGAATGTTTCTATAGGAAAGAATGTTCTTATTAGGTCGAAGATCCTGACCAGGCTTGTAAACATTCGACACTTTTCACTACCTTCGTTTCGTTGCCGCGGTCGGACGTCAGCTTGCTTTGTTTCATTCGAGCGCGACCGCTACCTCTTACACACAACACGAGAGGCAGAACGTTGATCAATAAACAAAATAGTGGATCAAATCAACGTCGTCTGACACGATGACATTTGTCTAATTCCAGCTTTTCACAAGATTTCAGCCAATTTTGATTAAGATTGGTATATATATATTTATATATTTTTTTTTTTATCTGTATTAACGAGATTTTTAGCCCTGGGCTAGTTCATCTCGGGACCCACGCTTTACTTCCCTTCCGAAGAAAGAACTCACATTTAGCGAGTTTGTCGGGAGTGGGATTCGATCCCAGGTCCTCGGCGTGATAGTCACGTGCTTTAACCATCACACCAGGTCCGCTCCTGGTATAATATTAGTTTATTCGTGTGTGATAAATCGATTACGACACATACATTTATCCAAAACAGCTCTCTTTATGGGAAAGACAGGAATAACAAAAACCGAACCATCTCCCGAAGACGCAATCGTGGTCAAGCGCATTCATTCGACATTTTTGTTACGTACAGTAGTTTGATCGCTTGTGTTGCGCATGTTGGAGACAAAGGCAGCCGAATATCGACGAAAAGGTGTCAAAGACTGTGATCGCTAACAAGACTGATCCTGACAGTACAATGAGCGCAAATTATTGGGTTGACGTTTTCAGCTTAATATGTCTTTCGTTTAGAACTATGCTAAATCACTACTTTGACAAATGGCACTATGCAAAAATGGGTATTCAGACAACCTATTATACCTGTAAATGTTGTTTATGACCGGTTCATACGTACTCATATACAGGGGATGGCCAAAATGTTTGGGATAGGCAACTTTATATCTCTCACAAAAAAGTTCAACATGCTATAACTTTTCATAGAGTGCATCAAAAAATCTCAAATTTTGACTGTTTGTCAACCTATTATATGTGCATCATTGGTACAAATTTGGGCTCGATTGATTAATCTTTCGCAAAGTTAGAATCGTTCGGGTAAAACACTATTTTTAGACAACTCATTTTTGAGCTGTCATATCTCGGAAACCAGTGAACCGAATTGACTGAAATTTTGAACGTACACTAACAATATACAAATGCTTCACAAACTATTTAAACATTGATACTTTTTGAACGTTGAAAAAAGTTATCATGGATAGACACTTTTTGGATTTTCCTCTAAAAAATGTATTTTTTTTTACGTCAATGTCAATAAATTTTAGTGTTAATGTCCAAAGATTTTCCACTTCTGTTCTCAAGTTATCTTTAATCAGATATATTGGAGCCAATTTAGCTTAAAGGAAGAACACATTTAGTATTTTTTGTGTGGTACTGTAAATTTGACTATTTTTCCTCTATATGGGTAAAAATTTCAACCCGGTATAACTTAATTCGCCGTGAAAAAATATTACATTTTATAACGTTGTATAAGTATCAATATATTGTTGATAAACGGTAAAAAATCATTCAATTCGGTTCACTGGTTTCCGAGATATGACAGCTCAAAAATGAGTTGTCTAAAAAATAGTGTTTTACCCGAACGGTTCTAACTTCGTGAAAAACTGTTCAATCGAGCCCAAATTTGTACCAATGATGCATATATAACAGGTTGATAAACAGTCAAAATTTGAGGTTTTTTGATGCACTCTATGAAAAGTTACAGCATG
The DNA here is from genome assembly GCF_035046485.1 of Aedes albopictus. Lineage (NCBI taxonomy): Eukaryota > Metazoa > Arthropoda > Insecta > Diptera > Culicidae > Aedes > Aedes albopictus. The sequence goes on along the minus strand of NC_085137.1, from coordinate 506,984,655 downwards.
TTGAATTTTTTTTGTGGGAGAAAAAAAGTTGCCTATCCCAAACAGATCCTAGAACTGCCTTATGTGTAAAATAGAGATGGTCGGGTTTCGGGTTTTCAAACCCGAAACCCGACCCGAACCCGAACCCGACGAGTACGGGTCGGGTTCGGGCTTGGAAATTTTAGAAAACTCGGGTTCGGGTCGGGTCCGGGTTTGAACAATTTCAAAATTTTCGGGTTCGGGTCGGGTCGGGTTTGAAGAAAGTCGGGTTAAAGTCGGGTTTGGTACCAGTGTAGATAAATAGTATTTAGAAAAATACTTTATTTTATATATCCGATACATTTAACAATCATTTCATAACGCGGGTTTTGGTCGGGTTTATTGACAAATATTTTCTCGGGTTCGGGTCGGGTTCGGGTTTGATCGACGAAAATTTTTCGGGTTCGGGTCGGGTACGGGTTTGACAGAACAAAAAATTCTCGGGTTCGGGTCGGGTCCGGGTTTTGAAATTGAAAATTGTTCGGGTACGGGTCGGGTTCGGGTCTGTAAAATCTGAAACCCGACCATCTCTAGTGTAAAAACGATACGTGCATTTGGTGGGACAAAAAAAAACGCTTTATGATTTGAAGCGACATTTTATGCGATTTCATGTGTACACTATTGCGTTTTAATGTGGCATCTTAAGCGACTCAAAAACATCTTCGATACGGCTATACGAGATACATCGCAATAAGCATAATAAGCGATGAAAATTGTCCCTCCACCGTACATATATGCGATAGCAGCTTACAATAGTACCTTATACGATGTAATGCGTGCATCACTATTCACTATGCGATTTCTGGTTGTCTGGGTAAACCCGTTCTAGTATTTTCTAGCTTTTGAGAATATTTTGTTTAGTAACATATTGAAGCAGTACTGCACTGTAGGACTGTCTATAGTTGAACCAACCACTTCACACGCTCTGTGGCAGCTGGAAAATGTGGAAATTATTTTAATAACCCATCCAATTTGGTTTTTGTGTGATACATGTATGTGTGTATGTGTGTAATGCATCGCACGAGAAACGTTGCTTTGTGGCTGCAATATTGATCCACTAAGCGGCTCTACTCTGGTGAAACTCTACGCCAGTTGCTTATTTTAGGATGGGTCTTAGTTGGAAAACCAGCACCCACCATTCATGGTTCTGAATAGACCGAACGAATGGTTCCACTTGCATCGGGTGGCAGCGCTAATGCATTTGCATGGTGTCAAAAAGCTGAATTCGAGCTAAATCAATTGTGGTTGGAGAAGCTCGCACACACATACACAGTCCCTTAACAGGTGCGCAACGAGTTCGAAACGAATTGACTAATGAGGTAGTTGATTATTATTCTAATGATGGATAAATTTAGTTCGAATTTAGTTTGAATGGTTGCATTAGCAGCAGCGCTTTTGTGAATTTGCACTTAGCGTGGTTGTACAGTAATCCCCAAAATGAACAGGTATTTGATTTGCACTCGCAGCTTCTCTTAACATATACTCTATTGGACGCAGTGGCTTAATGTCCCCAACAGGGGAGAAAAAAAACATATCCTCTACTGCACTGACTTTTTAATAATAAAAATAAATATAAAACAAATTTAAAAAAAAACAATATTTTTCTCTTCCGTGCCTATGTTTTTGCACAACTCAGGTGCTTGTCAAAACACTGCTTCCACTTTTTAATAACTTACCGTTCATTTTTCAAGAGGTTCTCGTCATTATCACAGCCCATTTAACCATTACAAGACGCGTAGTGTTTCTGGTAGAATTTCCGCGTTTCTTCCATGGTTCTGCTGAGTTCAATGCCGTTGCATGAACTGATCATGCGTAACATATTATTTTCCTCCAAAACCTCCTCGTCAAACCAATCTTTCCGTCAACTCCGTTTTGCGTACCCGACGGTGCTCTTAACAACCCTCGAACGATCGCGCTGTTGTATTTTGTACAACATGTTGAAAAAATCCCGCCTTTTGTACTCAGCATTAGCGTGGTGCTGACGCAGGTAGTCAACCGCGCGAGTTACGGAAGGTTAAATGTGTCTCCTATAGTTGCTTTGACTGAACTCCTGTCGTTCCCCGGAGCTCACCCTAGTCCAGACACCGCACCGGCCTACCCCTCTAGGACATTCCGCGGCGGCCGTTGGTACCGTACGTCATTGTTGACGTTTCGGCGTCGTTTGGTCACCAGTACCCGTTTTAAGCTGTGGTTTTCAAAACCATTAGGTATGTTAACTTTAAGGTTTATTCCTCACATTCAATGTAAGCAATATTTGAGCACTCACTATACCGTTCGTAATATATTGACGTCAATTGAAAACACAATTCCAAACACGATTTACCTCTATTCGCTTGTTTGCCCGCAGTCGTTAACGACGTCTCCTGCGAATATGTTAATGCAAAAATTATAGCCGGGGCACACATGCCCCGGTATTTGCACTCCATTTCGTCTACACGTCGCGTCGTCGGTACATACTAGTAGGTACTAGAAGGCACACACACACACATTTCCGCGCAACGGTGACGTTCCAGTCGGAAATCAGGTTTTGAATTCGATTTCTTTCTCCATCGCGTCTTTTGTGGTTCCTGTTTGTTTTTTTTTTTAACAGCCAAGGCGGGCGCTGGCTGCCGCGCCGAAACAAATATAAATTTCCGTCGATTTTCGTGCTCCAGTCAGTTTGCCATAATTTCTTTTTACAGCTCTTGAAAACTTCTTTTCCACGTGTGCCGTGCGACACATTCTCACGATTCTCACATGCAGACGGGCGTAGTTCACCCGGGCACATGGTTCGGTGGGAAAATTTATGACAAAGTGCTCTGTTTTATTCGGCATCGCTTTTCCGCGGCGAAGTAGGTATTTCCCGGATGCGTGCGCGATCGCTGTGGTTGGTTGGCGGGCGGGGTGGTGCACTGCAAGCAACCCTTCAGGTGAAACACATAAAACATTTTTTGCAGAATTACGGTGGGAGCGGGCGAGCGGATGTTGATCGGTGGGTGCGTACGCATTCAAAGCCACACATTTGTGGTGTTGGGTGCCATTCCTTTCGGTGGCAAGATTTACGAGGTGCGGTTTCCGGAAATGGATGAAATGTTACTAATAAGGTGACTTTATTCCCACCGTACCGCAAGGAATTGGTGGTATGGATTAACTGTGCCTCTAAAGTTTGTATGCAGAATTAAAATAGGATCTCTTAATTTTATAGAGTTAGACTGTAAAAAAAGTAAACCATGCGCGGTAGTGGAATCGAGTTTAGTTCTACGCCATCAAACGACGGAGGTATTCAAATGGCACTGTAGCTTGGAGGAATAGAAGCGTCCGTCTAGCAATCTGATAATAGTGGGTTCAATTCCCAACAGAGTACGTGCATTTATTTCAATAATATTAATCTCAATTTGTTCAACAACCACGTGTTCCTGTTGAGTACATAAATATCAAAGCATTTCAATAAATGGAATCAGATGAATACCTAAAGTTGATTTCAAGCTTGGATGAGTGGCTAGAATATTCTACGGTGAAGTCATGTGGGGTTTCAGGGAGCTTTCAAGAAAGTTTCAGGGCGATTTCAGGAGCGATTCAAAAGGTTTCAGAGAGGGCGTGGGGGTTAAAGGGGACTTCAGATGCAATTCATGGCATTTCGGTGGGGATTTCAGGAGGCTTCGTGAAGTTTCAGGGGATTTCAGGGACAGCTTTACGGATTCAGGACAGTTTTTGGTGGTGCGTTTCATGGCGATTCAGTAGGGTTCGAAGAATTGAAACTTTCAGGAGAGCAAATTCAAGGCATTTCTTAGGGATGCTGGAGTAAACTGGAACCTCTTTTCATGTCATTGGCTGGGGCGCATAGATTAGGGTGTCATGATGCATCACTAAGCTTTCAAACAAATTATTGACTTTTTGCTTTTCAATGATTGTTTTCCTCGCGTTTTTGAAGTGATAAAAATCTGTCAAGCAACGCAGCAGAAAAAATTATCACCGCAATCACTGCGAGTGAGCATAGAGCATGATACTTTTTCATATATGACTACGATTCGTATTCGATACGTATTCGTATACGAATATTCGCTTTGGTGGCAGAGAACTATCACTTTGAAATTTCATGCCACATATCCAACATGGCCGCCGATGCTGATGATGCCATAAAAACCGTAAAAAGGGCATAAAAAGAGGGATTTTTGAGCATAAATTAAGGTCCTGACTTAACGAGGAAATCTAGTTCACGAGAACAGGTCTTGCATCAATCTTCTTGGAAGATTCCAGAGAGCTCAAAAAACAGGGGCTCCAGAGACGTTTCAGGAACCTTTTAAGGGCGTCTCGTCAGGTTTAGTTGGCGTTTCAATGAATTTACGGAGATTTCAGGGGCGTTTGAATAATATTAAGCGGGTTTCAGGAACGTTTATAAGAGCCTTAAGGGCGATTCTGGGGAGCCTCACGGGCCCTTAAATGAAGTTACAAAGGATTTCAGAGGCATTTCAGAGAGTTTCCAAGGTTTTCAGGAACCTTTAAGGGCGTTCCTATAGGTTTTCGGATCGTTTGAGAACACTTCAAGGTGTTCCAAAAGGTTCCAGGGCCATTTCAAAGGTGTTTCAAAGGGATTGCGGAGATTTTAGGGACGTTTCGAGGCTTTTCAAGGGGGTCTTAGGAACACCCTCAATAGAAAGGAGTTTCAGGAGCATTTCAAATAGATTGCGGGGATTTCAAGGGCATTTCATTAGGATTGTGGAGCGTTCCAAACCATTTCAAGGAAGTTTCAAAGCGAATGTAGGATTTTGTGAAGGGGTCTCTGAAAATCCTAAAATGCCTCAAAAATCCCCCTAAAACCCCCATGGATTCCATGTAATGAAAACATGTAACGAAGCCCTAAAAAAACTTCCGTAATACCACTGCAACTCGCCATAGATCCTCTGAAGGTTCCTGAAAAGCCCCCGAAAATTCTCTGAAACTTCCTTAAATACCTCCGAAATCACTCTAAAACTCCTTCGACCCCATTAATGCACCTGAGACCCTCCGAAACTTCCTAAAACGACTCCGCAAAGCCTCTGAAATCCGCTAATAATCCTCTGAAAACGCCTGCGAAACGCCACTGAAACCTGCTTGAAATTCTATTAAACTTCCTGAAATGCCACTGAAGTCCCCCATACACCCCCTCGGGTCCCATGAAACGCACCTGAGACTCGCACCTGAGAACGCCTTTGAAACCCGCTGGAAATTCTCTGAAACTTCTTGAAATGGCTCTGCAATCCCCCTAAAACCATCTCGGACCTCATCATGCATCTCAGAGACCCCCTGGAGCCCTCTGGAACCTCTTGAGACACCTGAGACGCCATTAAGATCACTCTAAATGCCCCTGATAATTCCTGGTAGTCCCTGGTACCCCCTGATATGCCCCTGAATCCCTTGAAACGCCCCTGAGACACCCTGGAACACCCTGAGACCTCTTGAAGCACCCCTGAGACCCCATAGAACCCTCTGAAGCTCTCTGAGAGGACCCTGAGGACCTTCTCACTCCCCTATTAACGCCCCTGGCCGCCATTGCCATATAGTTGCCGTCATTATTACTTTTTTCATGCACTATATTGGTTACTCATATGCCCTCTCTTTATGCAGGGGATAAAAAGGTGCATAAATTTAAAGTGCATAGAAAGAGGTTTTAGTGTACGCTGGGGTTTGAGGGAGCCTCTCAACCAGGTAACAATTTTAAGCAGCCTTTATTTGAATAAAAGCTGAGAACAGGAGGTACAATCCTTTGTTCAGGTCCTAAACATCTAATTTGGTGATTTTATGCAACCTTTAGCTGGATTAAGGTTCTTCGAAAGGCTGATGTAAGGCTAAACATTAGCCTGGTACACGGTTTATATGGGAAAATACAAAAAATGGAAAAACTCAAGCTCCTGTATACTTTTTGAGTTCCACTTAGGTCCCATATCAACTGTGCAAAATTTCGGATCGATCAGAAAAACTATATTTTAGCGCCCGCCATTCTTAGTTTTTCATACGATTTACTATGGGGAAATTTTACTCCTGCAAAGAAAAATCGCTAGGAGTCTCCCCTAGATCCCTAAAAATAAGTCAACGAATGATTTTTGTAGAAAACTTCACTAGGAATCAGACGTCCGAAGACAGCAAACCGATGCGACGTTCGTGGAAAAAGTTATTAGGCCTCACCCGATCGATGAAATAACGAGATTTTATTATTTATTGTTATTCCTTACATGTTAAACTGCGTTTGCATGCCATTCGGTTTCCAGTCAATAACTTTTTCCACATACCTTAGATCGCTTTGCGGTCTTCGGAAGGTTGGTTCCTCGTAAAATTTCCAACAGAAATCATTCATCGATTTATTTTTAGGGGTTAAGGGGCAACCTGTGGCGATTTTTCTTTGAAAAAGTGATTTGCTCCATACTAAATCGTATGAAAACTTAAAATGGCTGGCGCTAAAATATAGTTTTTCCGATCGATCTGAAATTTTGCACAGGGGATATGGGACCAAAATGGAACTCAAAAAGTGTACAGGAGTAAAATGTCTATTTGTGTCCCACGCTACTAAACATGCACTCAACCAGCAGTCAATCAAATTTATTTTATGGGGCCAAAAATAAAAGCTAACACTTTTGTAGTCTTGTACCGACTTTTCGAACCCTCTAAGCAGAATACCCTCTACGAATATGTGTAATCAGTTTTGCACCTTTTAATTCTGCCCTATTTTGCTTATCCTTTGACAGATACGCGTATTTCGACTACCACTTGTAATCTTCCTCAGTGTCAGTTATCCACTCATTCCACTCATTCTAACACTTTTGTTAGCTTGTTTTTACCATTTGTTGATTTTAACTCACAGAATAGGTTTATCGGAATGAATAAATTAAGTTTTAGGACTGGGAATTGAACTCGGACCAAATCGCACCTAGGCACCTTCACCACACATAATGGTATGCATTTCCTCGTAAACGAGAGCCTTACTTGTTGTGCCTGTATAACCAAGAGCATAAGTTCAACCTGTATTGAGACTGAAGAAGCGACTTAGACAGAACAAAGGCTTGCTTGGATCAGCTGTCACAAAATGTCGGAATAAAGGTTGGACTACAGACGATTAATTTTGCATGTTTGCGTATATTTTAAAGCTAAGTATATTGTGTTCAGCTACTGGAACCATTAACCAGTCTATGTTATGTTCAACTAACACTCTCACTGTTCAGCATTAATTGATACTTGGGCAGGCTTTCAAGCGAGCTTCGGGAGCGTTTCAGGTGGGTTTCAGAGATATTTCAAGGCTATTAAGGAAATTTTCAGGAGGATTTACAAAGGCTTTATGGAGCTTCACAGGATTTTCGATAATGTTTCAAGACACTCAGAAGGACTCTGGGTGGTTTCTGACAGTATCAGAGAGTTTTTTATCTGTATTAACGATATTTTAGCCCTTGGCTACTTCATCTCGGGACCCACGCTTTACTTGCCTTCCGAAGGAAGAACTCACATTTTGTGAGTTTATCGGAAGTGGTATTCGATCCCAGGTCCTCGACGTGATAGTCGCGGGCTTTAACCAGAGAGTAAAGAGAGGTTACCGAAACATTTAGGGGGCTTCACAGCCTTTCAGGTGAGGTTCGGGGAGGTTTCATGGGGGTTTCAGGTAGATGTTTCAGGGCGTTTCAGTGGTTTTCGAGGAGTTCAGTTCAGAGTTGAGCGTCAAGTACGTTTCAGGGGGGGGGGTTAGAGCGCTTCAAGGGCATTTCATAGCGTTTCCGTAGATTTCAAAATATTCAAAGGCTTTTAGCACATAACATAAGTGGAACTCCATAGTCAGAGCGAAGAAAAAAGTTGTATCCTTTTTCCAGCACGTGGAACTGGTATATCTATATATATAAAAATGGATTTCCGTCTGTCTGTCTGTCTGTCTGTCTGTCTGTCTGTCTGTCTGTCTGTCTGTCTGTCTGTCTGACCGCTATGCATTCGGAAACTACTGAACCGATCGGTGTGAAATTTTGTGTGTGGGTATTTTTGGGACCGGGGAAGGTTCTTAGCTTGGTGTGAGACCTCTCCGGTCTCTGGAACGGGGGGCTCCCATACAAATGACCTTGCGGGGAACGTCCCTATGGAGCTGCACGTCAAAAAACACAGTAGGCAGGCAGTACGACGTTTGCCGAAACAGCTATGTACAATCAAAATTCTAAAAGTCTGTAAGCGATATTATCTAATACTCCCTGCTGCTGCAGACTACCGCTTCATTGCTTTGGCCCACACGGCTTCTCCTGTACTACCGTGTGGCCGGAATTTCGCCGCCGGGGCAGCTCGGGAATGGAATGGCAGGTTTGTTGGGTCAGTGCTCAACCGACGGGGACCAGCGGGCGTTGCTGGATGGATTCGGGTATCAGGCGTATTGCTTCTTTGTCGACCCAGGACGGCACGACCCTGGACGAGACCGGAACGACCGTGCCGAGAAGGTTCCCTCCTTTACGGTTAAGGCCGATGGCCAGAGGCAATCGTCTTACAGTGGACGATGGCAGGTCATTTGCTATTAGACTCGGGAGCCATCTCGACTCCCGAGCCGCCGTGTGTGACCGTTTTATAACGGATACGAGGTCCTAAAGTGGACAACAATTTTCCGTGGCCCACCAATGGGATTGAGGTTGTTGCAGATTTACCGGATGTACAATCCCTTTCCCTTCCTTAACAAAAATGGGGGGGGGGGGAGATTAACACAAACTCTACGGAACTACAATACACTCGGTTACATTTGGCTCCCTTACGTTTAGGGCCTTCGGACCGAGCTAATAGCCCCCTATGAGAACCCACGGTCATTTACAATTAGGCGCGGGAACCGTTCCCGGAATTCCAAACAAAGAGGTCGATACATTTTAAAAACTGTCCCTTTATAAGGCCGACGAAACTAAACGAGGTGTTAACGCATACATTTGTGGGAATGATTATATGCATGATTAATGTACAGAACCATTTTTGTTTAAAAGAAACATTCAAACATGTTGGTGGCAATATTATTGTTCAAATTGAATGATCAAAATAGTTGAGTCCGCACACCTCAGGTTTGGGGCACTTTTCTTCATAAGACTGCGACAAACAGCTTGATTTCGAAGTGGAAAAAGACTAATCTCATACACTTCGTAATTCAGCTCATGTTAAACTTTGATTTGATTATTTATTAAAATATTTACAAAATCATCGGTTTTAAAGTTTTTTAAGCAGACAAATTTCACCGTTCTTTAGTCTACAAACAGCTCCCAAATTGTGATTAAAGCTTAGTTCAGGACCAAAAACATACCCAGCGTTGTTAGTAATCCCACGTATGAGTGAACCAAAAAAGAATTACGATATAAGTTGTTATCGTGCAGAAAAAAAAAGTTTAGGTGGCAATATAGTTGCCACTGCCTTATAAAGGGTTAAAACATGCACAACACACGGACGTCGTCGTTAGCAATAGCTGCTGATATAAGGCAGTGGCCGCTAAAATTCTAATTTTCTCCCATTCCCGTCATTTGCTATTTCGTTACCGCTCATTTCTACAGCCATGTTACATTATTGGTAGCGACAAAACAGTTACAGCGGTACTTTACCATTTCACTGCTATATTTTCCTACTGTTTTTACACAAGAAACGTGAAAGATCCGATACTCAACATAAAATACAAAACAAAAACCAACAATTTGTAATCCAACGGTTACAATAGCTTTAAAGCAGTAAAAAAGCAAAGGGATCTTAATTTGGCATATGGAGGTTTTAGAACGCTTTCTTTCCATCTATGAAAAGGGAAAATACAATTAGGCAGAAAGTCATGCAGTAGAATGAACAATATCTGGAAGGAACCTACCAATGGTCATTGAACCAAAATGCCACCAGGCAGAATGATCATCATTCCCGCATTGTCACACAGGTTGTACTTTCTGATACTAATGCTGAGAATGTCTGAATAATATGTGCAAAACGAACTAAATTTGGCATGTAGACATTTTTTAAGGCATGAAATGTCTATGACATTGTAAGTACTTCCAGAGGGTGGAGGGGGTTCTCATACAAATGAATTAGAAATTTTTGCATAAATAGGAAAAAGTGTACGGCCGACGGTTATTAGGCCGAAGTTCATAGAGTCGATTGAAAAATAGCCCGAATGGATATCAGGCCGAATGTTCATTGAATCCAAAAGCAAAATGATCACCATGCCCTCTTTATCACACAGGTTGTACTTCCTGCTGCTTATAATGATCACTCCATCAGAGATGTTTCCTTCTTTTTGTAATAGGCTGTTCTTTCAAATCAAACTGTTACATTGTGTTTACGGACCAACTGCTAAAATTTACAAAATACCTGAGTATTTTTTTTGTTATGGTGCGTCTTGCCTCTTTGTTTGAGTGCATCCTGCCCCATTATTGTAGTCTGTAGTGCATTTTACCCCAAGCATGGGTGCACACTGCCCCGCATAAACATACGAAGCCGTAATGTTAGTCTTCACAAAAAAAGTTTTTTTCAAAAGCTTAAAATTGTGTTCGATATCGCTTAGAATGTAAGTATTTGCAGTGAATGCATGTATTAAAACAATAAATAATTGCTCTTTTATATACATTTGCACGAATCTTCCTTAACTGATGCGTATTACCCCAGAATCTCCTACACGTTTAAATTAACTTTTAACCCTATAAAGGATACCTTCATGGCCTCAGTTTCGTCACCTCGCTGAGTGTGTTCCATCAAAGACGAGCTCTGAAAGGCGCCTTGGGTCCAATGGACCCCAGGTATCCCTTTTAGGGTTAGATATGTGTTCATTTTACCCCCATCGATTGTTCATTTTACCCACACTGTTTTTCGCTACTCGGGTTTCTTGCATTTTTACAATCTAAAAAAAAAATAAAGAAAACTGCATAGTTTTGACCATTTTTTTTCCTTCTGGAATGTTTAGAACATAGTCCCATCTAAGATATTACATGATAAAATTGCAAGATTGTAACATATTTCCATTAAAAACGTCACCAAACGCTTAGGGTGTTCATTTTACCCCTATTTCCCCTACAACTAATTAATAAATTTTTGAACGGTTTAGTTTGTCCTCATGGTGGCTAAGTTCCTGTTCATATGTAGAACAAGTTAAGAAAATGATCAAAAACATTAGAAACACTATGTCGTAGTGCAAACTACACAATTAAAATGGGCAATACAAGGTTTGCCGGGTCAGCTAGTCTTTTATAAAAGGCGTCGAACTGTCATTTATTTTAGTAAACAAAAAAAATCTGATCCAACCAGTATTCCAGTTCTGGCAAAGAATCTAGGAACGAAGATTGTCATCTGAGACATGCGCAAAACTAACAGCTAGAAATCTACTTATTCATTTTGTCATAAATTCATTGAAATCTTCGAAATAACACATCCACGTTTCACATATCAATCTCTCTTAATATTTATAGCAAGAAAACGTATTTTTCACTTGAGTTTACAGAGTTTCATCACAATTTAAATCCTATTTTATATCTCCACGTGCTGCCAGTCTAGATCTATGAGGTCTTTGTTTCTCGTCACAGCAATGAAAAATGGTATGGCAATAATGTTATAATGCATTTGACATTTCGATGCCGTGCATACCAGCGTACGAAACCGGAAAGGCATCAACTTTTTGAGTCAGAGTTCCACTTATGTTATGTGCTTTTAGGGGAGATTCAGAACAAATCCAGAGGGGCTTTAGAGCGTTGTCAAGACATTTCAGGAGAATTTCATAAAGCTTCAGAAAGATTCAGACTGATTGCGCCAATAATAGAGACGATCGAAAATCAATCAACACCTAGACTTCCTAAATAGTTTTCCGACTTTCCCAACCGATTTTTCTCAACAGAGGAAAATTTTGTGGAAAACAATTTTCATTTTGTATTTTTTTTTTAATTGCTGAGAAAATTTACGATTACGATTTCCCAAAAAAAAAGTTGTGTCTACGATGCTTCGATCTTAAGTTATGATTTTTCAAAAAACGGCTCATATAGCACATCTGGTCAATTTCTACAAAATTGGTCATAACTCAGGAACGGACAAAAACCATATCTTGAAAATTTCACAGAATATAGCTTATAAAATTTCCTTTCAAAAATATTATTTTGGGAATTTTTCAAGACTCCGAAAACAGTTTTTTCCGAATTTTCCAACCGATTTTCCTCAACAGTGGAAAATTTTGTGGAAAACAATTTTTATTTTGTATTTTTTTTTTTTTTAATTGCTGAGAAAAGTTGTTTATGATTTCACAAAAAAAAATGTGTATACGATGCTTTGTTCTTGAGTTATGATTTTTCAATGTAGGTGGTATCTGTGGAAAATGATTGTTTTCCACTGGAGATTTTAGGAAAATTAGGCGGCTCTGATTTTTTCAATTTAGTTTTTGTTCATATATATGAACCCTACCTATGAAAAAAATTTCATTAAATTTTGAGAACCTTCGTACCAATTTGTACGATAATAAAAAAATCCCCATATGTTGAATGTTCACAAATACCTAGAATCCCATACATGCCCTAGGAGCGTAAATCGAGGGAGCTTGAGCTGGTTTTTGGCGTTGGAATTTGCGCTAGGCGGAAACAATATCTGGAGCAAAAACAGTATATTTATTTTCTTCCTCGATGGTAAGGCCTTGTAAATGAAGAGTTAAACTTATTATCTTAATCAAACATTAAGAGTTTACCTGACATTACTATGATTTCTATAATAGCTAATATATTTGGTAAAATATTATTTTAACAAATATATACAGCCTACAAATAGGAGCTCCATTGTATGAAGTAAATTTCGTTGTCCGAATGTTTTTTTACCAAAGTACATTTACGAACCACGTTAAACAAACCTCTAATATTCTGCGTAATTTTTATAAATGATTCTATATTTTCAACACCATACAATTTTTTCAAACGGTCCTAACGACAGTACATGGAATGAAATCGGACTGCTAAACCCAGCCAAAACTCAGATACTCGTTTCGTCCCATTAACATCCACTACCACATGTTCACAAACATTAAAAAAAAAAGTCAAACAATGTAAAACATCCTGGGAATCTCCCGGCTCGATGACGACGGTGGTAGTATGATACGAAAACTGCATCAGAACCCTGTCATTTACATTTCAATGAGCTAATAAAAATGCTATCGACAACACACGCTGGCAAAACACGTCCCCCGATGCAAAAAAAAATGCCAAACCCAGCCACGAAGTTGAGAAAGGACAAAAAAGGGATTGTTCATCCCGGACCTGGACGGGAGGAAAGCCCTTTTTCAACGGAAGCCCCTGTGCCGGGGGGTGGAGGAGGTAGAGCTCGTCTAAAGCGATTGTGGCCATTGTAATGGGCGGCTTGTGGCAAACCGGGCTGCGGTCTACAAGGTACGAAGATAATTCGACACTGATTTTTCATTTGGGCCTAACTGACATTTTCGAGTTCTCTTCATCGATCCTCTCTTTGTGTTATCATAGAATGTGTATTGAGTTTTCCAAAGATTTTTTGGTTGAAATATGAAGAAGACGACTACATGTTGCTATAGAAACAAATAGAATAAAGATTTTGTTTGTTTTGATCAAGTTATTAGCGAAAGAGAGAGTCGACAAAGAGAAATCGATCAAGCCAGTTAGGCCCTTATGTAAAATCATTGTCGAATTTTGATTTATTTTGGAATTCTGTGGTATGTACGAGCTGGAAGCAACAGAGTCGAGTCAACTGTGTGTGTGTCGTGTTGTGTTGTGTACTTGTGCACGAACGGAATAATCCCAAACCCGGGTTGAAAAGGAAGCACAGGTAAATCCGGTTTCCTGCAACCCGGTCCCGGTTTGGTGTATACCGGTCGGAAAGCAAAAGGGAAATGAGAAAAGATCGAGCAAAAATAAACACATTAAACGGCCATTGAATTTTAAAAGACTTTGCCCGACTTCGGTGGACGGTATATGTGGCCAGGCCAACAGCGCCATGAAAGCAATCCGATCCTTAATTATAATGAAAAAAACAGCGATAAATTTTCATCATAAGCCGATTTTTACGGAGGCCATGAAAAGGTTATGTATCGGAGAAGTTTGCAAGATTCTCGGCAGTCACTTCGTCAGATGAAGAATCATGAGCCGGAAATTATTTGCGCTACGTTAAATGAAGATATATTTTTCAGCCCTGGGGCGAGTGCTTGAGAAGCGAGCGACGACGACGTGTAGGGTCGTCGGATCTGGTCGGTCGATCGGAGTGTGGCGCACCTCATACGTAGAGAAATCAAGTGATAACTTCAAAGCGCTTTCGGTGTTCCTTTTGAACTCCAGGGTTGGATGAAATGGTAGAAAACAATTGAGGCAGCTTTTTCATTTATTTTTAAACTTGCTGTCTCGGCAAGCGTCGTACTGCCTGCTCTCGGAGGGATCTCGGAGCATACTAAAAACCTTCCCCGTTCCAAAAAACAAACTCTGCTTGCAAATTTTCACGCCAATCTGTCAAATAGTTTCCGAATTCATAAGGGTCAGACAGATAGACAGAAATTCATTTTTATAGATATGTACACGTACACTCCCGATCAAAAGTTTGGGGTTACTGAGTCGAGGTGGCATTAATGATGCGTGAATTGCACGTATATAAATATGCGTCCCTTAAGCTCGAATATTCCAAAAGCATTGGATTGAGAGAACCAAATTTGAAACTTCTGTGGTCCTTGAATACTTCTACATAAAGTCAAGCCCGTGCCCAAGAGAGGAGTTGTGGAGGTTAAACCCCTCCCATTGGCACCCCTCTGCCTGTTACCGGGAATGAATTAAAGTTCACCCTTTCTGTTTTTTTCTGGGTACGAGCCTGCTAAAGAACTAATCTTCTTCTAGTTAGCTTGATCCAATAAACCACTTCTTTATAATCAAATATGTGAGCAAAAACTTTATGATGATTGTTTGTAGAGATAATACTTATAATTTCTTTTATCATAGTTCATGCATGGGAAACGTGAAAAAGTTCTAGGTGAAATTCCAAGAGCATTTTTTTCAAACAATCTATATATATATCTATCTATATATATAAAAATGAATTTCTGTCTGTCTGTCTGTCTGTCTGTCTGTCTGTCTGTCTGTCTGTCTGTCTGTCTGTCTGACCGCTATGGATTCGGAAACTACTGAACCGATCGGCCTCAAATTTTGTATGCAGGGGGGTTTGGGACCGGGGAAGGTTCTTAGCCTAATGTGAGACCTCTCCGGTCTCTGGAACAGGGGGCTCCCATACAGATGACTTCGCGGGGGACGTCCCTATGGAGCTGTATGTCAAAAAAACACAGTAGGCAGGCAGTACGACGTTTGCCGGGACAGCTAGTTTATAATAATTCAAAGCCATTTATAATAATGTTCAAATGCCTCCCAGAATTCATGAATAAATTATTAAACACAGATCGAAAAGAGTGAACAATTCAGTGACATAATGCACATAATTGGAGCGTGAGTTATCACAGAAGTTTACATGATATGTAATATCATGTAAACTTCCATTATACATATGTCATGCAATTTAGCATGACTCAGAGTAATTACATGACATGTAACACAAATGACTAAAATTAATAAAAAGAATACATATATCAGTACTTTGCTAAAAAAAATTATAATGTTTCACTAGAATACTCACTGTGATAGTTCATCTCCATTTAAACAGATTTATTTCATTTTACTAAGGGCCGATTTCTTCACCCGGGCTTAAATTTTAAACCAGGCTTATCAAAATTTTAAGCCAGGCTTAACTTTTTTTCGATTTCTTCACCTCGGCTTAACAACTAAACCCGGTTTAATTAAGCTACGGTTTACGTTAAGCGTGGCTTATTTTAAGCGGTGCTCTGAGGTGGCTTAGCAGAGATAAGCCAGGCTTAAGCCGCAAATTGCAGAGTTTGGGTTTCTTCACCTGATTCATGGATACATTTTTAAAACAGCAAAAAATATTTTTCATAAAACATGTACACTTAGGAACGATACAATTGTAAAACGTTTGGATACGGATGGAGGTGATAATAAAAAATGATAATCTACAGCTAGCGCGTCGTCAATATAATGAATTCAACATCGGATTTTGGGACAATTAAGTTTTTACATTAGATTGAAAGTCTTCAAAAAGGCGCCGTGTTGATAGTTTTGGAAGTCGAAAGGACAAAGGATAGATTTGGAAGTCGAAAGGACATTCGCATTAAAGTTTTTATTTATTTTAATCCGGTCTTTCCATAATTTTAGGTCACAATAAACATATGTTTGTCTGTTATGGTTCAAGAGATGTTATATTTTAACAAACAAACATAGGATGACACTCAAAAAAAGTTCTTCTAATAACTTTTTATACACTGATTTCTTACTTCTCTTACAAAAACTTCTTCTTCTTACAAAAACTTAGTTGAAAGCACGTTTAGCCCATCGAATATTCAACATTTTGACTCATAATTCTAAATATAAAAAGTATTATTCGTGGTGTACTTCCAAACATTACTTATTTTGAATACCTAAGGCGCCATCCACAAATTACGTAACGCTCTAGGGGGAGGGAGGGAGTATGGTCAAGCGTTACAGCCCATACAAAAATTGTAAGGTTTCGTACAAAAAAGCGTTACGGAGAAGGTGAGGGAGGGTCGAAAAATGTCGATTTTGGCGTTACGTAATAAATGGATGCTGCCTAATAGGGTGACGTTGGATATTTTCGGCAGGTTTTTTCTTCAAGGTGGCAACTCAATTTCAGTTTTGAAATTCCCTTCTTTTTTCCGGTTTTCCCAGTACGATTACCAGTTTTTCCACGGTTTTTAAATTTTAAATACTTGTATTACATGAAAAATTTACCATGTAAAAAAATAGGGGGATTCACTAACAGCGTAAACTGATTAAACTTCGCGATCACCAAGGCAATCTTTGATTATCTCATTCGCAAAATCATGAAACATTTCAAATAAGCAGAAAATCATGGCTTACGCAACAATTTAATCTGTTTAAGGTGAAACATCAAGAAATCGCATTGCAATTTTGCATACGAAGTTTAGAGGCACAAATCTGACGAAAAAAGCATCGAAACATGCCTCATTTGTTTATCCTGGCTTTGCTCACTTGCAAAAAGAGGCAGCTTTTCCAAATCTAGCACATTTGTTTACGAATTTTCAAGATTTGTGCTCTTGAAAACGTGAGCAGAGGTCCAAGTCGACCATTGTGGCAGCCATATTTGTATACTCTGAAGTTTCTCCTTAAATAATACCCATATTGTCCTCCTGGTATGCGATTAGCTTGTGAATACTAATACGTTTCCTCAACAAACCGTGTCATGTAAGGACAATTGAAGTTAAAAGTGAGTTTAAGTTTCAGTACTTACTACTATGTATACAGTAATACAGGTACTCTTCGATATAACGTACAAAAAAGTTTTCTCTTTGTACGTTATATCGAAGTGTACGTTATATCGAAGCAGCGAAGAATTTATTTTTTTATGCTAGTATTGATGTATTCGATGTGAAATTAATCCAAAATAATGATTTCGGTGAAATTCACAGTATTTACAACTTGAAGCATTTTGTGTAGACAAACAGCCTTTGATTACTTACTTTGGTCACCGACTATATATTGCTTGAGATGTTCGATGATATTTTATACCCTGAGATATCAAGATAATCTAGCCCAAAATAGCTGATCTAACTAAAGAGCTTTTGTCATCTCCGCTATATACGTTATTCGTACTCCCATAACGCTTCTTCGGAAAAATTAAATTCTATTTTTTTTATTATTTTTTGGAAATCAATTCAAGAATAGGGTCAAGTGGGGTAAAATGCCATTTTTCAAACTTTCATCGTTTTCAATGATAATTAGCCTCATTTGTTAGGCTTTCAAAGTGGTTACAGCAACTAGACAATATTTGCTCGATACTTCAGCAAAAATATTCACTAAACTATTGCATTTTCATCGATTTTTAGCGATTTTAAAAACTGATTCGTAAAACGGAAGTGGTGCAAAAAGACCATCTGCCATGGGGTAAGATGCCACTTCATGAAAACATTCAAAAATTACGTCCATCAGTTTTCGGGCATTTCCGACTCCTTTTCCCCCCTCTGTCCGCTTTTTTCGTATACTCAATAAATGGAGTGTTACCCCTCTACCCGCAAAACGATGATCGTAATATTTGAATGACCCCTAACATGGAAAGCGTAGACATCAACAACCATGCGTCTCCATGGGTGCCTCAATCTCGTTGGGAACACTTGGCTGGTAATAAAATCACCAGAAAACCTTAATTGCAAGCACGAAAACCGGAAGTTGCCAATTTTCATTGGGAAATCAAAAGATTTTCCGTGGGTTTGGCGGCCTAGCTTCTAGAAGAATGTTTAATGCAGACATATCTTGACTCCATTCATCTATAGTACTGATCAAGTCCCATTCAGGAATGATTTTATGAGTTGGGCCATTTTACCCCATCTTGGCATTTTGGGCTTTGTTCCCCTATATCTCTCGAAACTCCACTTGATTATTTCCTTGCTACTTTCATAGGACATGCTCCACAAGTTGAGCCTTAGCTTCAGGAGAAAATGGCTAATCAGTAGAATTACCTTCACGAAAACATTTGGAAGTTTTCCAGATACTGGAGTATTTAAGGAGTACAGTGAGAAATAACACTAGTTTACAAAATAAAACGAAAGTCGTGTTCACGATTAAAATTTTTGATGCATAGTGTCATACTGATTTTGAGATCGTGCTGCGAAAAAAATCAAGTGGAACAGATTTTTTTTTGTATTACCTGAAAATCCGAGTTTTACAGTTTAAAAAAAATATGAAATATACTAAAATCTTGCGTTACAGGCAACATGTTTTCATTGTTTTTGCGTGAATATAATATGCTTTGATCATCTGAACACAGTGTTTGAGTCAGATTGATGAAAGTCGAGATATTAGTGAGTACTTGCGACAATCTCCTTCAAAAATCTTAGTTTTAAACAACGCGGGAGTCTGATTTGGAATAACTTAAGAGTGGTGAACTAAAACTAACCAAGAGTGAAAAATGTTGAAAATAGTGGAAAATCGAAAACACAGTTGTTTCGTTCGTGTTATGCGAATAAAAAAACCCACAAAGAGTTGAGAGTTAATGGTGCCTAAAAGATCTATAAACTTCATTTGTTGGATGTAAATTTGGAAGAAGTTCAAAGAAAATCTGGTTTTTGATTCTGGATTAGTGTCTCTCTGAAGTGTGCTTTTCGGTCGTCATGGATCATTTCCGTGTCCAGTAATGGTCGACGATAAGAAGAAGGAGAAGAAAAAAAAAATCATGTGCCACGTTCGTTTCGTTTCCTTGTTTTATAGAGGCTTTAACTGTTCTGAACAGTCAGTCGCCTCTGGTGCCGCGTTTGTCAAGGTGCACGTGATGTATTGGGTCAAGCGGACGAACGTCCGACGGCTGATCTAACGCTGAAAAATTCCAGCCCAGCGTAGACGACATAGCTGTTTACGGTGAGATTGTTCCTTTTATATCTACTACCATTAGGCTGTCCCAAAAAAATCGATGTTCGAAAAGTGAACCCTTTAATGAAAGATATGTATATTGTAAGCATTTTTGTAGTGCATTTCGATTTTCTAAAAAGTCATTTTGAGGTTCCGCCAGGGCAATTTTAAAAAAATGACCCTTTTTCATGGAAATTCTTAAAAAAAATGTTTTTGTAATTTTTTTCAACTGTAGAAAAAATTTTCAATATTTATGAATTTTTTAAAGACCTCTAGGCGTTTGTGAAGGGTATTGGTTTTGGAAATATTGTGTTTATATTGAGGGAAAAACCTTTTTTGTGCTGATAAAAGGTCTATTTTTTGTGCATTTTTCATCAAAAGTGGCTAAAAAAAATACATGTACAATTTTTTATTTTCAACCATGAAAATTTTATCTGATAGTACTATTCATATGCGTCATTTCTATTAAAAATAATTTCAAAATATCTTGTCTACAAGCTGAGATATTGATATACATGTATTTTTTTGGCAACTTTTGATGAAAAGTGCCAAAAAAATAGACTTTTTATCAGCACCAAAAAAGTTTTACCTTCAATATAAACACAATATTTCCAAAACTTATAACCGTCAGGAATGTCTAGAGGTCCATAGAAAAATATAAACATATTGAACAAATTCAACAGTAAAAAAAATATTACGAAAAAAAAATGATTTTTTTTTTTGAGAATTTTCATGAAAAAAGACCATTTTTCAAAAATCGCCCTGGCAGAACCTCTAAATGATTTTTTAGAAAATCGAAATGTTCTACAAAAAAGCTTCAAATATGCATAGGGGTAGGCGGGGCATAATGAGCAGGTGGGGCATAATGAGCACCTTGTATTTTCACTGTAAATCTTCAAATTAACAAAACAAATTGCTTGATTGTAGCCTTATTATCTAAAATCCAATGAGTTGATGACAAAACATTAGTCAAAAAATCCGTTTACCTTGAAAAAAATATCAAAATGCGTAAAGTGGTCATGTACTGGGAAAATATTATAAGAATCAGGTGACCTAAAATAAGGTTTTGGGTATCGAAATCACAACTTAGTGGGCATCTATTGATTTTCTTGATATTCCCTAGGCCAATGAAATGTATTTGTAACACTTTTCAATTATTTGTATAATTATATTGTTGAAAAAATATGCTTCAAAGAGTTGGTAGTAGGGTGGGGCAGAATGAGCAACTAGTGATAAAATAATGAAAATGGTAAACATCTTCAACAAACAAATTTTAATTTTGGTTTTCTCTGTTTTGATGCATATAGTAAGATTTTGTTTGTAACTTTCAATTTATTAACTTGAAAATTTCAGTATCTGTAAATTATCACCGTTTAAAAATTCCTCAATAGAAGACTCATTGAAACCCCACAGTTCCCTACAAATTAAACCCCGTAATCCCTTCAAATTCTCATTGATTGTTGCCGGTATGCTTTATCATTGACAAGAATAGTCAATTAGCATTTGATTGTGTACAAAACTGATATTGATCATCCTGCCCCACCTAGGGTGCTCATTATGCCCCACCCCCAAAACGCAACTCGCGATTTTATACGTTTTTAAAAACATAAAATTCTACAACAATTATAGCTTTATTCGGAATTTCATCGATTAGCTTTTGTCAGTTAAGGTTCAAATGAGGATTGAACGTTAAAATTACACATTGGTTGCATTTAATTTACTGGATTTGGTGGCAAAATGCTTAGGCTGCTCATTATGCCCCGCCTACCCCTATCTTTCATTTAAGGGTTGAGCACCTTCACTTTTTCACCTTCACTGCCGATTTTTTTGCGACAACCTAACTACCTTTTACTAATTTGTCTTTCTATGTATTTATGAGAGGAGGGTAATTGAGATGGTATTAAACATGTTGTTGACTGAAGGCGGGAGTCATTTTCACCAGGCGTGGGAGATATCCTTCACAAGCATCGCAGTTATTTTTTGTAGTGGTTTTGGTTAGATCAGCTCCAGCAGGCTGCAATATGTTTGACGCATCCTTTGGGAACAAACCACCAGACGGAAATCAAAATATGTAATGTATTACGAGAAACCGTACGACATAGGAACCCAGGTAGAGGCGAATGGTAAACCAAAAACTAAAGAATACCAAAATTTATTGTCATAACTAATTTGCCATTCATGAGTTCTTTATGAAGAGCTTAAAACAACATGTCAGGAGCATAATATGATATCATTTCAAAATATGCCATTTGCTTGTCGTTTATCAAATGATTGATTTGATTGATTCAGCTTTATTATAGAAACTTTCAGCCCTTGGCTGGTTCGTCTCTCATCAAATGATGTAAAAATTTGAAGAATAACTACTGAATATCTTATTTTGCTATCATAACTAATTTTGAATATCTTATTTTTGCTATCATAACCAATTGGTGAGGTATTGTTGACCTCTTAGGAGATTGA